>NW_026936077.1:0-6802 GCF_032062105.1 Saccostrea cuccullata | reverse complement strand
AATTTTTTAAAAAATTCAAAATTTTCTTTTTTAAACTTAGAAAAATTTCAGGAAACTTTCAATGAAGTCTTTTCTGCACCTTAAGTGAAATTTTATGTCGATCCCAGGTGTCGATTGAGTTTGAAAGAAATTTTCTACGTGGCTATTGATTTTTTTTTAAGGAGAAGGGGGTGGGGGGGGGTGGTGAATTACTTATACTAAGCATTTGTTAAAGTGAGTTTGTAAATACATCTACGCACTTGAGCTGGATTGTGACCTTTGGATCAAGAGGTCAAAGGTCAAGGTCAAAGGTCAAGGTCATCAAAGCATTTCATAAAGAAATATAAAACTAACGGCCATATCAAGTATACAAGTCATTTGAGCATTGCACGCGCGCGCAGGTGCAATGCATGAAAGCCATATCATCTTGACTACACTTTTAATATGTTTCTATTCTTTGAGTTTCAGAACGTTTCATAAAAAAATTACGGCTATATCAAGTAAATCGATTATTTAATGCATTGTGCGCACACACGTGCATGCATGTCCTTGCATTCAAGTTTGATAGTAGCATGATGTAGGAATCTGTCATATCTATTCCTATTCTAAATTTCATCCTGTTTTGCTGAGAATCAAAAAAGTTAAAGGCATTTAAAGTTTCAACCAATCAGATCGCAGCACACGTGGATGCGCGTGATTTCTTGAAAATTTTTATGTATCATATGTTAGGATGTCCTAAGATATGTTTATGTTTTAAATGTCATAGCATTTCGTCAAAAAACAGAAAAGATATTAAGATTATTGTTTTAGCCAATCAGAGCGAAGCGCACGTGCATGCGCGTGAGTTCGTGCTTATTTGACAGTGTCACATTATCTGCACTATTAATATATCCTTATATAATGTTTCAAATCATTTCATTAAAAAATGTAAAAGTTATAGCTATATTAAGTATATCAGTCATTCCACTCATTGCACGCGCCCTCACGTGCAGGCGTATGCGCGCAAAATGACCTTCGTTCCGCACACCTACACTACACACCTATTAACCCTAAAAAGGTTTTAGCTCAGTTGGGTGAACAGTTTCTGAGAACACTCGCGGACAAAAAAGTACCGGAGAAGAAATAAGAAGAAAAAAGAATAATAATAATAATAAGAAACAGAGTAAAAACAATATGTTCCCAAACTTCGTTTGGGGAACATAACTAGAAACGATCTCGTTGCGAGCAACGAGAGGTCTTCCGTCCGATTCTGGAAAATTTTTTTTCGTAAAGTCGAGCTGAGAAATGATTAAAAATTTTGGTCACAAATTGAATCCAGGTCGTCAGCGTGAAAATCCCATCCGCTTTTCCCCTTTTATCCCAAACGCGCTAACCATTACGCTATTGGGAGTACTGCTCTAAATGTACTTGTGTATACTTTTGCTACAGTACACCTGTCTAAGAATTATAAAAGACGGGCCATTATTCATAATTTCGCGCCAAACGCCACGTTAAATCTTCGCGCCTTTTCTTTGGACTGATCTATTAAATAGGTGTGATAGCTTCAATGACATTAAGAAAAAAGAACGTTCTCATAGCCTACATTTCGAGGTTTAGAAAATATATTTAACACATTGTACACATTCTATAGAAAAGTAACACAAAAGCAGTGAAATGACTATAATTTAATTTTTTTTATTTCCCGTCTCAGAAGTGAACTATGCCGATTAGTTACACTTTCATAAAAAGGTTGAATTGTTTCGCCGATAAACATGCCTCGCTCTACGACAGTCAAGGAATCAGATACCATTTAAATTCAATAACTTGATTCAGATCTTTGAGAAAAGAATGTTAATATAAACTCCATTAGACGATCTTATTAAAATGTTTTTCTTATTTTTGTCTAACATTCGTTTAATATCACACAAGTGTGCATGGGAAAAACAGTGGTTATACGTTTTATACTTACTATATACATGCATCGATGTTGTTTCTTGAAAAACTATAACTTATAACTATGATTTAAGATCTGTTTTTCCGTCTTGCAAAACAAATGATAATAGGTATCTCTCATTTGCACATTTAGTCTTTTCTTTTTCTACTTTTGAGAACCAACCAAAACCAGTTACAGAAGACGTTTTAGAAGACCCTGGAATAAATTTTTTACTTTGACACAGAATTGAAACGTAATTACTACGTGACCTATTAAAGTGCAAACCATTCAGCTATTGGGAGCACTGCTCTTAATTTACTTGTGTATACATTTGCAACAGTTCACCTGTCTAAGAATTATAAAAACGTTCATAATTTCGCGCCAAACGCCACGAGTAAATATTTGCGCCTTTTCTTTGGACTGATCTATTTGATAGGTATGATAGCATCAATTAAATTTTAAAAATAAAACATTCTTAGCGCCTTTATTTTATTTTGACGTTAAGAAAGTACATGTAACACATTATACACATTACATATCGTATCTAGCCCAGTTACACTAAAGCAGTGAAACGGAAATTAAGTTTTAAGATTGACACTAAATTGCAACGTACTACTGTAACGTGTCGGATCTGAGCGGTGAGTAGGTCCGTGCTCGGATTACCAGTTTTACTGGGGATATGATTGTATGTAATATATACAGATAATAATATGATACCTGCCTGGTGTCTTTAAATCAAATGACCTAAGTGCTTTGTATAATTATATATCTTCAGTTAATACCGGTACCTGCCTGGTGCCATATGATAATTGCCTCACTATACTCGTACAACTGACTATATAAGTCAACATCATTCTATCTGCCTGGTGCCTCTTGATTTAGCCTTTAACATCTGCCTGGTGTATAACTGCTTACCAAGTTGCCTATATAACTCTAGCCAAGTGGCTACAATGTACTTACACAGTATGATTTAACTTTGTAAGAGCTTCTCTGTCCTAATGATAAACCTATAGCTAATGTCACACAGCTACATTTTAACTAGTCACTGACTACGGCAACTTTGCACAATCCTATTTGAGCGATGAACCAATTGGTTTCTGTACCAAAGTGAAGACACAAGCCAGTTGGCTGTACGGCCCCCTTGTACCTCAACTTAATCAATGATCATAAGTTATCATATACCATATTGATAAAATAAAACAGACTGTCTTTCTTTTGGCAACACTATTATTATTTTATAACAGAACATCATTTATCAATAATACTTGTATAATTCTTTAGTCAATTGACCAATTTATTACAATATTTACATTGATTATCTATTATAATATAAACAAGTATCGGGAGATTACTCCTCCAACCATTTCACTACTACGTGAGAGTCGAAGTAGTTTTTTACATTTCATGTATCCTTATGTCAGAATGGTTTAATCAAACGCTCAGCTGCCTCCATAAACCCCTACTCGCGAAATGGCGGAGTTGACAGAGACAGCCGCCATTTTGGACCCGCTTCAGATTTTTGAATGCAAATATCTAGACTTTAGATTTATCAACATTCAAACAAATTAAATAGTAAGCATTATAAGGAGGGCTTCTATTACCATACCAAATAAAAATGAAAAATACTGAAAAACAAAAAAGTAAGAAAATACGATTTTTTAAAATTTGCATCTCGTAACGACCGGAAGTACTGACGACGCACGAAAAGGCGATTCTGCAATCCACAAAGTCATGATCTATCATCTCCAATAAGTCTCCAGTTCATATCCTTAGCCATTTTCGATAAAAGTGCGCGACAAAATCGCATTTTAAAATCAGGAAATTGTGCATAACTTGGCACCAGAAGCGAATTTTCCAAATTACTCTACGGATGTAACAACTTCATATAATGACGCATATTTTGTGAAAGTTTCATGAAAAACCACTGAATAGTTTTCGAGAAATCGCCTGCACAAAATTTTGTCAAAAAAAATAATAATAATAAGAATAATAAGAAACAGTAGAATCACTATAAGGTCTTCCGTGAAGACGGAAGACCTTATTAAGAAACCGAGTAAAAACAATATGTTCCCAAACTCCGTTTGGGGAACATAATAAGAAACAGAGTAAAAACAATATGTTCCCCAACTTCGTTGGGGAACGTAATAAGAAACAGAGTAAAAACAATATGTTCCCCAACTTCGTTTGGGGAACATAATAAGCATTGACATGGTTGATGGCATAGTTACCGAATATTTCTCATTATCTAAAATATATTTTTAAAAAATTAATATTGTTTGAGGATTCATTGAAACATTATTCATTAAAAAAATTATCCGGGACCTGGCATCGTTTTTAAAAGAGAGTCACCCCCCCCCCCCCTTACAACGCGTGCCTACATTTTTAAAAAATAAAATCTGAAACTTCTTAAATTTTTACCCAACTAGAATTCAAAATTCTTAATTACAAATTTTTAGTTCATCCCACCTTTTGCGGAAAAAAGTTTGCATCTCTACTTGTCTACATAAAATACTACAGTATTACATGTATATGTTGTTTATTAATTTTCATGATTTTTCGCATATCATATAATTATGTGCATGTATATGTATTATATGGCATAAGTATAAAATAATTATTTTTTTTAACTCTTTATGATTAAAACACTTGCCCTTTTCCCAAGTTGTGTACAGACTAAGAACTTACGCCTACTCATGAGCAGGCCTAGATTTAAACCAAAATTTAGTCTCGACTTAGTCTCCGCCTTTCTGTGAAACGCAACGTAGTCCGACTTCCGGGTTTAGTCACTGATTTAGTCCGGACTAAGCTTACGCCTGGTCGAAGGCCTTTTTGAGAAACAAGCCCCTGAAAGTTATCTCCCTTGCCTTGAACAGCATTTCAACCAATGAAATAATTGAAAATTTTCTCATCATTCAATTTCTACCAATCACAAAAGAGAGGATGTGCATAGTCCGAAGACTGTAAATAACTTCAACTATACAATACCGTCTTCCGAGAAAGACGGTAATAAAAATTTACGGATATCAATAACATTCAATTACACATCACCTTAAACTAATTGTACCCCATTATATTCAATTTTATGGGTTTCCACCACTTTATTGGGGTTTCACCTCTTCTGTATGGGTATTCTTCAAAAAACGGGGGGTTTCAGGAATTTCCAGTCACCCGTTGTTTACTGCTACACAGCGGAAACACGTGTTAGTCTCGATTAATATCAACTCATACCGTAATGAGTCGTGTAAATGCGAGATTTTGTATTAAATCATTGTGTTTCAAAGTTTTTTAAATTATAAATTTCATGTCAGTATATGTTTAATTGTATTTTATATTAAG
This sequence comes from Saccostrea cuccullata, assembly GCF_032062105.1. NCBI lineage: Eukaryota > Metazoa > Mollusca > Bivalvia > Ostreida > Ostreidae > Saccostrea > Saccostrea cuccullata. The sequence continues at coordinate 1,575 of NW_026936077.1, read as the reverse complement.
AATATATTTTAAACCAAACAGCAATAAAATCTTATTTTTTTGACGTAGACCTTTAGGAATCAAACAATTTTTTTTATCAACAATGAACTTATTTCACGTTGCATAAATAAACAAAAATACTACATTTCTCTAAAGGTGTAAAGATAATTACCCTTATTTTAAACCAATTATTTTTATAAAGCATCTATTTAAAAAAAAATATTTAATTAAATGTAATAGTACTAAACATGTTGTTGCGAATGAGGCGCAACGAAAACGACCTTGACGTTAAATATTGACTACACACGAATTTTCTACAAAATATTACGCGGAGGTTCAAAATTCAAATTATGGTAATTCAGAAAATACCGAAAATAAAGAGACCAGTGAAGGCTTGTTGAAATGGAAATTTTCTCCACTTTTACCAGCTGTAATTTGTTTTCCCTATTTCAATACAGAAATAAAGGTAAAACTGTGTTTAAAAGTACACACTCTATAACTTGCGCCAGTTAAAATACGATTGGAAATTGATATAATTTGTATATCAATAAAAGTTACGAAAATACTGTTAATTACACCATTAAAATTAAACGCGTTACAAAGTTATCAAATTATAATTATTTATTATCCTGCAAGGAAAGAAAAATAGCTATCTTTAAATAAATCCATCACGTGACGCCGTTGTAAAGACGAATAATAACCCCCATCGAATAATGACCGGGGGTCATTTTTCAACGACAAAAAATGACCCCCTACCCGTAGAAAAAAATCATTTTTTGTAGAAAAGGTGTCATAGGGGTCATTATTTTATATGTTAGTCCTATAAAAAATTTACCCCCATTGAAAAATGACCCCCTTTAAAGTGAAAAGAGATTCTGTCAAGTAATAAAATTTCTTTTTAATTTCCTCCTTTTAATGTTTGCTTAAAGAATGATATTCTATTTGTTTTTTAGAAATCAAACCATGCAACAGTCAGGTTTCAATACTCTTTAAATAGAAAAATTAATTTTTCCTTCATTCAACTTTTAGCTTGTAAAAGTTTGGCAAATCCTTTTTGACAATGAAAGAGGAGGAAATTTTTAGCCCCCCCCTCCCGAAAATAAAAATTACGTTTTATCAATATCAACCAAAAAATAAATGGAAAGCAAAAATATAAATAAAACTCTATACCTTTCAATAATACTGAAAGAGGCTCTAGATAAAGTATTGAAATGAAGTTAAGCCTTCACACAAGTTCTATCATATCATAATTTACTTCGCCATGATTAAAGCATACTTTAAATGTTGGTGGGGGTATACTTGAAAGTATTGTGGCAAAGTAACAGTTGAAAATCAGTAGAATAGTAGATTATCAAAAATCCTTACGCTAATGAAGTATGTTCTTTGACTTAGGACTGAAGTTTTCAAAGTCATTACTACTAATGTTTATTTATATAGATAAAACTTCGTTTTATTTTTGTTGCTTTATTTAGCTTGTATTATCTCAAAAGCGGTTGAGAGTAAGAACTATATTTTTGCACGTAACTTTAAAATGGCGATTATGGGATGGGGTCGACTTCCTGCCTTGAACAGGATCACATAAGATGGCAATTGCTC
>NW_026936076.1:0-6818 GCF_032062105.1 Saccostrea cuccullata | reverse complement strand
AATAAAAATCATTTTAATGACAAGAACATCTTTTATGATTTAAAAAATAAGATTAATATAAATATATTATCGTAATATATGAAGTTTTTATAACCAGGACGGATGTACATGTAAATTTACCATCAAATTCAGGGACATATACAAGCATGTATATGTAATTGAAATATATAGTATTAAGGAGATTTATTTTGCAGACCATTAAAGTGCAGACCATTAAAGTACAGATTAATAGATCCACTAATGTCGATATGTGTATTATCATGACAAAAAGCGGAAAATTAAATAATTCTCTATTGAGATTAAATTCAGAATTTAAAGTTGGAATTTTCATTTCCAGTACCGGTATTAGCATTTTTATATTATTCATATGTTTTACGTCCCTTTCGTGATTTTTTTCACTAATATTGGTACTCATGTATCAAGGTTATTGAGCAGCAAGGGAACGTCATCGTGCCAATGAACACTTGTTTTGACTCGGGGTGTCGGATTTAATGTCTCATCCGAAGGAACCGCAACTTTCACGTCGAAATACAGAGCGCTTGAGGGCGAAAGAACAGTGGCTTCTCATTTTTATCGATAGGTCAGTCGCGACCGAATTTCAAACTCACGATCTCCCGATCTCAAAGCGAACACTCTACCGACTGAGCTATTGTAAATTATCGCTTATAAAAATACAAGGCTGTAGAACCTACCATGCTTAAAAAAATTAAGAAAATTGTCAATGCTGAAAATTAATTTACATCAATAAATAATGCGCTGGATGCGCCTGAAAAGTAATTTTAATTGATAAAGACTAAAGAAAACTAAAAAAATCTAATATAAATAACGGCATTTTGTAAATTCTGTACAAAACATCCTTTGAATAGTTACAAATATAGCAACAATCTAGGAAGATTTTATTTTTGCGTGACTGTATACAATGAGAGAGGACTAATAAATGTTTTTAAATCACAAGGAAGAATTTCTGTTTTCCATATCTCCGTTGGAATTTGATTAATTATAAGTGAGTATTCATTTCTTGGGGGTACATACAACTGTACATATATTTGTCCTATAGCTAGTTAAAGTTAAGTTTTTCCTTATTTCAGAAATATTAGAAAATGCAACATGGAATGGAAGAAATGCAATACTGGATCAGCGAGACAGCGACGAAGCATTAGAAAGTATGTCATCGTTTTGAACTGACACTGTTTTGAGGCATTTTTTTTAATAAGATTATCATTTAAAAATTTCATTAAAATATATATCTTTAACAAAATGTTCCCAAAATACGGTTTCACGAACGAGAATCTAAATGTTCTCTTGATTTCAAATTTGATTTTTAAGTTTTTAAAAGACAACACCTTCAAGGAAAGGGAATGCGTACTGTCTTTCTACTCGATACATCAGAGAGCATGGCCGGAGAGGGGTATAGGCAAATGAAAAGAAGTTTCTTGGACATTTTAAACGGTTAATACTTTTAAAAATCATATTGCAGTATATTTTTACTGCACTACAATGTCAATAATCGGTGATTTTCCCCCTTTTTCTACAGAAATCGCTGATCACAGGGAGGAAGATGAAAACGTGGCAGTTCTGTGTTTTGGTCAAGAAGTCAAGTTTCTCCACTATCTATCAAACAACTATGCATCAATAAGGAAGTGTATCGGTAATTTTTATACCTCCGTAAACAAAGTTTCGGAGGTATGTAGATTTTGTCGTGTCTGTCCGTCTATCTAGCTGCCTCTCTGTCTGTCTAGCTGTTTGTCTGTCCGCAAAAACTTGAACCTTGCCCATGACTTTTGATTTAGTGGATCTGTGACATTCATATTTCATATGCGTATTCCTTGTGAGAAGACCTTTCTTTGGGTATCACCAAATTTGACCTTTTGACCTTGACCTTGAAGTTTTACCCTCTTTTACACACAAATTTCAAACTTTTACTTTGCCCGTATCTTTCAAACAGTAGATATAAGGACTTTTATGCTTCATATATGTATTCTTAGTGGAAAGACCTTTCATTAGTGCCAACACATTTGACCTATTGACCTTGGGGATTTCTGTACTTATAAAAAAAACTTTTACCTCGACCATAACTTTTGAACGGTACTAAGGGATAGTGCTTTCATTTTTCACATATGTAATCCTTGTGATAAGACCCTTGATTGAATGACAAGAACTTTGACATTGACCTTGGAATTTGCCTAATTTTAAAAAGCAAACATTGACAATAACTTTCAAAGGATTAGGGCTAGTGCTTTCATACTTAACATATTTAATCCTCGTTTCTAGACATTTCATTTGATATCAAGAACTTTGATCCTTTGAGCTTGTAGTTTGTCCTACATTTCAAAATTTTTAACCTTGGCCATAACTTTTGATGTGTTAGAGCTAGGGCTTCCATCCTTCACATATGTATTCTTTGTAACAAGACCTTTCATTTGATACCAATTACCGTAACATTTTGACCTTGACCTTGGAGATTTTTGTACAGTCATATGAAAAAACTTTAACCTTGGCCATAACTTTTGAACGCTGAGGGTTAGTGCTGTCATACTTCACATATGTACGAGGGGTCATTCGAAAAGTTCGTGAACAACTGTCATATCTTTTTAATTTGACGTCGTATGCTATCCAAATTTTGTAGAAATATTTTTACAATAAATCAAAATGATTTGTATTAAATTTTTCCAAAATAGTTTTCCAAAATATTCCGATTTATTCAAAACTTATCCAGATTTTAAAAATGCAGAAATCGGATTGCAGAGCAGGTCCAAATTTAGTAAGTTACAGACACTACACTATATAATGTCTGTAGTCGTCTTCTCTGTAAAATGGAGCAAAAACGAAAAACAACCTAGAAATTCAGTTAAGAATTGTTACATTGATTCGTATACCAAATAATGTTTTTTCTCTTTTTCTTTGTTGAAAAGAAAGCAACTTGAGAAGATAGTTAAACCTTAATGAAAACAACAAAATTTATGACGTTTAAGAACGGCACGGAGCAGCAGATAATGGTGCAATTCTGTGTTTTACTCAGGAAAAACCCTGAATAAACTCTAAAAATATCAGAAGAATAAAAAATATGTCACAACTGAGTTGTGCATGTATGTACAAATATTACAGGCAATAACTGAGCGACAGAGACTCTGTATCGGATGAGTATGAGTGCAATCTGTGAAGCTACGGTTTAACTGTAAATATCTTAACAAAAACTCATAAAGTTGGAACGTCAAGAAAAGACATAGGCGCTTCAGAGTTGCGTATCATGTGAAACTAGCGGTAAGTAAAAAAAGAAATTAAAACCTTAACAAAGGAAGAGTAGTTCTTAAAAAATAAATGTTTAGTATTAGAAAAAAGGGTTTAATGAATGGGTATTAGATTATACTGTGTGAAATGTATTTTTTAGAAATTCTTGACGCTATATATTGACGCTACATTCCCGTCAAGTGTGCTCCGCGGGTACAAAACATATTGATTTTAAAATGAAGTAAATTTATTTCTATTTCTTGTAAGTAATATAACGAAGACTGACATCGTCCACGAACTTTTCGAACAACCCTCGTAATTCTTGTGAAAAGACCCTTTATAGAATACCAAGAACTTTTACCCTTTTACCTTGATCTTGGAGTTTGACTTAATTTAAAAAAAACAATTCTTGACCATAAGTTTTGAAGGGTTAGGGCTACATGTACTTCTCTCATACTTTTCATATTTTATTCTTATGACAAGACCTTTCATTTGCTTTCAAGAATTTGAACCCTTTCACCTTGGAGTTTGACCTACATTTTAAAATGTTTAAACTTGGCCATATCTTTTGAGGTATAGGGCTGGGGCTTCCATTCTTCACATAGTTATTCTTTGTGGTAAGAACTGTCATTGGATACCAATAACAATAGCGATAACAACAGATCTACTTTTCTTCTTTTTCAGATAGAGTTGAATGCAGGGGAAGTTCTCCTATGGAAGCCGGAATCCTTCTGGCCACATCATGTTTTCTCAATAGAAGTTAGATAAGAAATATATCTATCCTATCTAACGATTGATTGATCGATCACCTTTTTCTTTTAATTTTCCAATCTTTCTTGCATTACACTGCAATTTGATTAATGTGGAGAAATTGTCGTGTTATCAATTTAATTACACGACATTCTTCTTCTTATTATTATTAAAACTAAATTCCCGCAAACAATGCATAAGCTAATAAAATTATAATACAAATGCGGTCAATTTCTTTAAATTCTACAAAAATACAATCAATTGGGAGGTATAACTTTGAAAATATACATATATTTTGAAGCACCACTATAAAATCACATATTTTCTTGGGGGTAAATTTTCTCGATTTGAGAAAAAATTATTGATTTGTAGGGATTTAATTTTTGGTTGAAGAAGTGTTGAGTAGTAATGTATATCAAACATTTTGTGGTGGTCATGGATTCGTTGGTCTCGAGCTCTCTATACCTCGAAAACAGCGAAAATTAAACCCCCTCGAAATTTTGTGATTGCACAGTACATGTATGTCTTTACAGTGCGTTTATTCTAGGATTTTATATTGTAGGCAACCTTATTACGGGTATTATTCCGACTTCAAGACTGATCGTGATTACAGATTGCCGACCGACAGACCCCATAGACATTGACAAACCCGAATCCCCAGCTGTCTCTGAAAATCCATTTAGTACTGTAAGTATCTTCTTTAAAAATGTCGTTGATTGCTTTATATTTCCAAATCTATATTTGTTTTCTCTGTGGTAACTCTTTAAAATTTAGTACATGTGTAGGGAGGCCTAATATGCATGTAAATCCTGTGTGTATATCTTTGTGTATGACGCTAAGGAGGTCTTATACATATGCATGGATGTGTCGTACGGTTGTCTGCGTTTATTATCAGTGGACGGGGAGTATTGAAATTGGCATGGGAGGCCTCTTATAATTTAATTTATTAGTGTGTGTTAATTTATAATGTCTAAATTTACATTTTTTTCATAATGAAATGAAAATGTAAGAAATCACAGTCTAGTTAATAGAGTATGCCAGGAACATCAAGAATAGTTTAAAATATGGGATAATTTATGCATAAGGGGCATAACTGGCATACTCTGCTAAACAGACAGTGATTCCTTATGGTAGGATTCTTATCATTTTCCTTGTATTTAAAATTGATGAAATTTTCACAGAATTACGAAGGCAATATCACTAGTATCAGTGAAATTAAAATTGACCGTTTTATATTAGAGACAAGTTCAGGTCAAGGTCATTACTTTTTTCCTGGACATGAATAATAAAAAAAATACTGTTGCCAATCATGCGATTCTTACTTGTATTGCAGAAGATTAAACATTTTTCTTTTGCATTGAAAGATACTTCCATAAAGGGTCTATAAGATTATATTACCAAATTGACATATATATTTTAACTTAAATGGATATTGGCTAATCCGAATTTTCTCTAATTTTCTTAAGTTTTTAGGATACATTAGTTATTTTTATATGCTTCCTATATTTGAATTTTCATATTTTCACATATGGTAAAGTTGTCACATGAAGATAAGAAAAAAAAAAACAACACCAAAAATTGTGTACTAAGAGAGATGATTTAAAAATACTTTTTACGTATTTTTGGCTCAAATCTGTACCCAGATTGGAAGCTTATAAAAGCTGACATAGTTCTAGTTTGTTTGAACAATCATATTTATTTGATATATTTAACTTAAATTCATTATTATCAATTAAACTTACATTTGAAAAAAATCCTCAAGTCTTTGACCGTGAAAAAATTATAACTTAATTCACTTTTCTTTAATAATTTTGAGAGGTAGAAAAGAATATACTTTCTTACGCCACTATTCCGACAAAATATAGTCCCTGCAAATTCTCAAACGTGGTTCGCCAATTCTATCTTACGCTGTATAATTGTGATGAGGAAATAAAGATATGGTCTTTTAAATCTATTAATTTAAGATATGGTCTTTTAAATCTCTTAAACCTTACACTATTGGCTTTTAAAACCCCTGTCTTTCTCTGGATCATACAGCATTTTCACAGTTTTAAACGGTGTATCTACAGTATGTTATAGTATGCCAGCTCTGTATATACAGTAAATCTTTGTATGCCACTGTATGCATCCCCAGCAGGCCACAGCTACCTACAGTAGGCCCCGCTACACCTACCATATGCCACTGTATGGCTACTGTTTCCTACGGACATCTACAGTATACCTAGTATATGCTCCATATGTATATGTTCATCGAAGCAAAAAGAAAAAGTATATCACTAAATTATTACATTTGAATGAAATGGATAAATGATACATCGATCTTTCTGATTGTCAAACCATAAAAAATAGATGTATAATTTTGATAAAATATATTAAGAATTGCGCTAAAATCATAGAGTTTTCTCTCCTTGTTTTTCTAAATATTAAGTGATTTTTTATGAAAAATACCTTCATAACTAAGATATTAATAAATTACAAATCTTTCAAATATGTTCACATATGAATAATGACTTGGAGATAGGCAGCAGAAAATGCTATCGTCTGTGGTTCTTTCGACAGAGATGTAATAATGCCTTTTCTGTTTATTAGTTTATAACAAGATTACGAGCAACTGTGACTGGAACGGCAATGCTGGGTCCTATGTTGTTTATTCCTGTTGGATCAAATCCAAATAAGGTACATGTAAACACAAACAAGATTTTTAGCATAACGCTTACCATTAAAATGGAATTGTTTAAAGCGTAATGTTTTTAATAATCAATTACTGTAAAATCAATCGTGTTTGGAGGAAACAAAATTTGATTTTTTGTTTACTAAACGTACATAATTTATCATGCTTG
>NW_026936075.1:22500-67833 GCF_032062105.1 Saccostrea cuccullata | reverse complement strand
ATTCTAGACACTGACGCTAGTAACACTGGTATAGGTGCTGTCTTGTCTCAAATACAAAATGGTGAAGAGAGAGTTGTAGCATATGCTAGTCGCACCCTAAACAAACATCAGAATAAGTACTGTACAACATACAAAGAGTTATTAGCAGTAGTTACATTCATCAGACAGTACAGACATTTTCTTTGGGGTAGGCACTTTACAGTTAGGACTGACCATGCATCATTAATCTGGCTGAAAAACTTTAAAAACCCTGAAGGGATGCTGGCTCGATGGCTTTCTATTTTAGAAACATACGATTTCAGTATAGTACACAGACCAGGAAGGTTACATAATAATGCAGATAGCTTATCTCGTCGAGAGTCATAGTTATGAAGGAGTGATATCTATTCACAAGGGTTCTCATACTGAATCCGAAACCGGTAGAGTAGCTCCTGTAAGGGCTTCTAGTAGGTCCGTTAGCGATAGTGAAACAGACATCAAAGATTCTTTTCATGATAATGACACAAATTGGTTGCACACATGGTCACATGATGAGCTTAAAAACATGCAACAAGCAGAACCTGCAATTAGAGAAATCATTAAGTTCAAAGAAGTTTACATTACAAAACCACCTCGTCACACTGTACTAGATGCATCCCAAGATTTAAAAACATTATGGGGTTTATGGGAATCATTGACAGTAGTTGAGAACATTCTGTATTACAAGTGGAAAATAACAGATGATAGAGAAGTTCTGTTGCTTGTAGCTCCTAGGGAAATCAGATTGACATTCCAAATTTGTTCAATTTTTTTTCAGAAGAAGTTTCTTTGGTATCTTCATTCAAAAGTTTATATTTTTATCAGTTCCATTTTTTTTTCTTTCAAACTTACAGCTGATTTTGATTTTATTTGATATAGTCAATGAGAGATGCTTCATTTTTCATGACACGCCGTAGTTGACCTAGTGTATAATATCTAGAAGTCAGAACAGTACATTCTGTCTTAAATTATTTAATTTATCTAACTTCAGTTTTATAGATATGATTCATTGATAGAAGCTACAATATATATTGTGGTTCAGTAGATGAACAGAGAAATTATCTTAATTTACTGAGTTAGATTACAATCCAGTAAGTTAGACATCATGATTATGATAGAAGTTATGGAAGTACAACAGTAGAGATCCCTACACATGCTAAGTTTAACTTATACCGGTATATCAACTTCTTAGCGTGTTCGATGAATTTTCATGATATATCTAACTTAACGTTACCTTCCGTAATAAGTAATTATTCGCTTAGATGGAGCTGAAGAAGATATTAATTTTATTATGTTGACTAATATTTTGTTTGAATATTGTTTTTATTAGTATGGAAGACGTTCTAAATGTAAATGTTGATGAGGAAGAACTGAAGGAGTTGTTGCAAGAAGAAGAAGGTGATGAGTGGCCAGAAAAGGGAATGAAATGTCCCGTCCCCAACTACACCTCCAAAGATCATCATTTCTAGCATCTAGGAAACTATAAAGCGCATTTCGACCGCTTTCACAAGGAAAGGATACAGCTATTCAGTTGCCCTTTATGTCACGTGAAAGAGATAAGAGATTACCAGGCATCAAAGGAAGCAACACAAGGACAAAGTTCTGGCACAAATTCCATGGAAGATAGTGGTAAATAAGAAGTACGTGAACCCTGGATCTTTCAAATGCCCTAGGAAAAGAATCCATAGGGAAGAAAGGGAAAAAGCCAGGTTGGAGAGGCAGCGATGCCTACCTAGAGAGCCCCTCTTCACACTCACTGACGACTACAATGCCAGAGATCATAGGTATCCAGATGGAGGATATAAACACTAATTAACATAAAAATTATCTATTTACATTGATACAAAAATTGTAATTTTTGTTTTAAGGGGGAGGAATGTGACAATTTTGATGTTTTACTACCTTAATAAGTCAGATTTATAGCTATATTGTTTATACATTAGGCCTATTATACTTGTATTTATTCTGAAGTCATTTCAAAAAAGTACAAAGTTAATATTTCGACTTTACAGATGTTTACCTTTCACCTATTTAAGTAATTCATTGAAACCGCCATATTGTCAGTCACACCAAACGCAATATGTATTCTATAATTCTATTGGTTAAGAGACATAGTCCTAGCCAATCAGATTAGGCATTTATTTTTAGTGTATAATTGGCTTACTCTGTCTATATATAAAGCTAATCAACTTGAAAACTTCACTCTGCTAGGGGTCAAGAACGCAAGGTTCGTGCTTCTTAAGAACTTCAAGTTCGGTAGCAAATTTATGTAGTATAATGTAGATACCCATAGTAGAGTCATTCATTGATTGGTTCAGGGCAGAATTAGATATCCCTTACCTTATTTTAAACAGTATTTAGGTTATCCCTGTGTTTATTTCTATATTGGCCTAAATTCTTGGGTGTATGGAAGCCTCCTTAGTATAACAAATACATATTTTTGAAGTCACATTCTTCCCCCTATATTCTCCCATTATTTCATTATTTTTGGATAAATCCATTTGTTATATTTTTTTTGGAAACATTTTGCTTTTTTGTTATAAACTAGTCTAAAGTCATATTTTTACCTTTGTTAAAATAAATTCTAAAACTTTACAAATCTATTCATTTCAAAACAAGGTGTTGATCATAATCTGGGAATCACAAAAGAACCTGGGTAGATAATTTAACCGGTGTGGCTCATTTATATTGGTTTAAGACTTTCCAATCCCAAGTACTATAATCAATAGAGTATATTGAATTAAATTATTACATCAAAGTTAGGTTGTGCTTTGGGAAAAACTTGTGCTTTGGGAAAGGTTTGTCTTATTTTTAGTCCCTTGATTACACTGGTTCCCGTTACAGTATTATAGTGCTTTGATGATGGAATATTGTTATTTTTTCTTTGAAGTTATTTAAGATAGGACCCCATTGGAAATAAGCTCTCAAGCTTTAATGGGTTATCCTGGCATCAATCTAGTCATGTTAAAATATTTATTTATAAAATCTTGATTACCAGATTTCATCTTAATAAGATCGATCATGTATAATTTATGTATGATGACATGATACCAAGTAAATACTACTATTACTTAAGCGATATTTGGACTCGGATCGAAAACGTAAGAAAGCCTCGCCCTTTATACGTTTTCTTGTCCTCTCCCAAATATCTTTCATATTTCGATTTTATATACCTTAATCAATTCATGTCTTTAACAGGCCTTTATATATTTGTCAGTGTACGAATATTCCGAAGAACGAGTTGTTCTTTATAATAAACAAATACTAAAGATAAGACAAACACAAATTATTCGTAATATTAGATTTAAATAGAATGCTTGTTCACACTCCCTTTTGTCCAGTAAATATTGTATAGATGGTTAAGGGAAAAAATGTTCAACAAGGAAATGTGTGCACCTACAGCTTCTACGTTCGGACCATTGTCATTTTCTTTCGTCTCCGAACACGTTTAGCTTTTTCTTTGCTATTAATAATATTTCACTCCTTAAGCAGCGGAAATGAACATCTGATGCTCATTGCTTTTTAAGACAAATTTAAATGAATTACAAGTTTGGCTTTCCAGAAAGCCTTAAATGTCATCTCTTTGGCTCCATTTGTGTCAAAGAATAAACAGTGGAATGTAATATTTAGGGGAATGGTAATTAGATATTGAACAAGAAAAGGGGTAGCTTTCAAACTCCAGAATCGTATGTTGTGTAGATGGGAAGAAAAGATTTAAAGTTTTGAAATTTTTTCTGAAAAAACATTTATTTGGAGAAGACATGACTACACTAAAAGAAAAAGTATGGATAAGAATGGATAAGGGAGATGACTTGCAGTGAACATGCATGCATTTTCAACAGTGAAAGGTTAAAGGGCCGGGCTGGGACTCAGATCTGAAGAAAATATATTTTTCTGAAATTTTCTAAATAATATCACGATTCATGCTTAAGCATTTCATACTGAACTATATATAAATCGTGTTTAGAAAACTGGAAAATACTAAAACTACTAATTTTGGGACACGTTTGATTCTCATACTTTAGTATGTGAAAGGATTATAATCTTCATATAGGCATGTACCTAACTTTGGAATTATTACATTTTTAAAAGAAAATTTGGATGTCAATTTAAAATACGTTAAACATAAAGAAAAGAATGAATTGGCCATTCATTTCATACCTTCGTACTATTCAGATAGAATCAATGAGCAATTCATATTTTAAAGGTATCAGCTAAAATTAAGCATTCACGAATTATCTGGAAAAAATCCCAATTTGCCAACCCTGATTTTAGGACTGTTTAGGAATATTTTTTAATTTTGGCTTCATTTCAATAAAATAGAAAAGGTGATTTGATTACTTTTTTGCTATTTTAAAATTGTATAAAGAATAATTGCAAGTTCTTTTATTATGCCAGGGTATATGATTAAAAAGAAAACTGTAACCATTCAAGAAAATACTCGATCATAATTTTTGTGAGTTTTCTTCCAATGCTCGTAGTTTTTCAAATATATTCTTGTCTCTTCTTATCCCCATATATGTATTTTTTGTGGAAAAATGACAATAAATTATAGAATGTCAACCATAAAAAAGTTTTCGACATCAATTCATAGCAGTTCATAGTACTAAATGTAAATGTATTTACTTTGATGTTGTTTTTCTGTTTATTCTTGGATCCACGCTTCAGCAGATCATTTGTGATTCAATGCGCTGACCTAGTTAGAATTTTCCATCTGGTGCAGACCAGAGATCATTTACGCAGTAGCCTACATGTAAACATGTAGACGATTAAATAACACATATATTTTGAACACCATGCAAACAACCAGCAGGCGATATTGTGTGTCTGGCCCTCCGTGATTCCCGTGCAGCCCTTTTTCTTTTTCAATGTTTGGATCGCTTATTGTTTACCGCTCTATATTTAGAAAATCGCATCATCATCAAAGTGACCACTCGGTGCTCCTCGAATAGTTCTTGCCCCGCACGAGCGTAATCATCCGAGGCTTACCGATTTTTAATGGCTGCTTACACAGGGACCTCACATCCAGAAATCAAACTTAATGTGTCATCTCTCGTGAGAGATGACAATAAAAATAGTTAAAACATATGACAGTTGTAAAAATTCACAGAAAATTCCGGCCAAACTCGGTCAACGCATTTTGTTTCACCCACGTTGGAATCCCCTCGGCCTCGATTTTTTTTTTGCTCTCTTAAATATTCAATGTCTTTGTCTACTAACTCTTCAAGTATGGTAACGGTTAGTTATCTTTTCCCTTTAATCCTAGATTTGTAGGCCTGACAATCCCAATATCCAGAGGCTGTCATACAGCCTCCGACCGTCTAAAAAAGGCTGAGGAGGGAGCGAGCGTAGGCATACTGATATTTTTTATTTGCATTTCGGGGGGGGGTTACTTTCTTATAATATTTTGACGTTATTTTTATTTCTTTAACGTACGACATACACAACTTTACTCTTATCATGAAGAATAATGTTGTATCTACTTATCATTATAGAACTCTTTTGGGAGTGTGACTTAAATGGTTAGCGAAACCCGGGTTTTTGATAATCTCGAAATAAATACCCATTCTTTTTTCATGAAATTTACGGACATAGTTTATTATTCTAGGATTGGTCTTTGCTAAAAGTTTTAGGACAAAATGTTGTGTTTTTAAATGATTATCACCGATTTTCCTTTTCCAAGTGACTGAAATGGGTAGTGAGCCCGGATTACACATTTTGTCGATTTAAACTTAATTTCAGCAGCACATTTACAATTATTTCATTTGGGTCTTTGAAATTGAACTTAAAATACCTAAAACATTTAACTTTTGCAATAATAAATCACGATTATTGAAAATACACGCATTTTTTGTGTACCCGGGATTGTACAGTCCATTATTTTTTTTTATTAGGTGCAATTAATGGACAGATATAATTACACATTCCATGTTTAATTATTAATTTATTTATCTTGTTTTTTTATAATATGGTACAAAGTATTGCATGAAAAAAAGTAAACAGTATTGTATTGATGGTAATTTACGCTTTCATTCACTTAGGTCTAAAAATAACTATAGTTATAGGACCTTAACCAATGGGAGTCGAAACGACAAGGTATCGAATTTCTGACGTCATTTTCAACAACTTTCTTTTTCTTACCTGCAATGGCGGAGAAAGCACGTTTCACGGATAAGGCGTCGTTTCCAGTGGGGAATTTAACAAATCTCCGGCACAGATTGGAAAGATGGGAAGCAATATCCCGAATACATCTGCCGGCCGTTCTCCGGGAAATATTAAACGAGTCCCCGATGAGAATGTGGATAGCACCAGTGGCCAAGAACCTCAGGCATAGCAGTAACTGCAACAGTGGTGGCAAGGGGTTGTTGCGTCCTGTGGGTCTAGCAAGATTGGGAAGAAGTCCAAGGATGATCAGGATCGTCTGAGGTCGGAAACGATACCTTTCGAAAACTTCGTCCTCGTCCAAATCTTCAAGGGAATTGGAGCAATCTCTAAAAAACCTCGGACGCCTGTGCTGGTGTGCATTTCGATAGCGCCAAACTAATACCCTGCGAGCTGCCATTTTTACAGACGACACTTGAGATTGACTCCGAGGTTGGTTTGGAGCATACTTGCAAAATCTTAAGTTTATACTCCGTTGGAGTTTGAGAATGAGTAGAATAAATTTTTATAACCTCCATTTTGGAGTACGAGTTTGAATTTGGAGTAGGAGTTTGAGTTTGAGTACGAATTTGAACTCTAAAAAGTTTTATAACCTCGGGGCCTGATTTCAATATAACTTGGCACACAAGTAGACAACACTAAGATACATATTTCTTTGCATCGGTTTTTGATTTCGATGAACAGTGTTGCCATGGTTACTTATTCTACATTGTAGAACTTTCTGTGAAATTCTTTGCTACTCCATAACTTGGCACACAAGTAGACTACACTAAGCTGCATCATTCTTTGGTTTCTGAATTCGATAAACGGTGTTGCCATGGTTACTGAATTTTTTTTGTGATATTCTTTCAAAATGCTACTCCTCCTTCAGTTTTTATCCGATTTCAATATAGCTTGGTAAGTAGACTACCTAAAGATATATAATTCTGTGCATCGGTTTTTTTATTTCGACGTACGGTGTTGCTATGGTTACTAACAATAGAAATTTATGTTAATTTTTTTCAAATGCTACATTTCCCCCAGTTCTCGTTCGAATTCTACAAAACTTAGCAGACAAGTAGACCAGACTACGATATGTAATTCTGTGCATCGGTTTTTATTTTGATGAGTAGCAAGGCTCTAATCTCTATTTACTGCGGTTTTACAGTTTAAAGTCCCAACTGCTAATATTCTCTTCCTTTGTTTTACGAACCAGTAAAGCTACAGTCTCGACAGAGACTTCTGGTTATATTTACATTACCATCACTGTCTATCTGCGATTTGCATTTTGAGTCTTGTGCGTAAGTACAAGTGAATGAATTGCAGGTTAGCCTTGTTCATTATGTCTTTCAATGTGTTTTTTTTGTCCTATAAAGGTTTTAGCTGGAAATCTGTCATCTTGACTCAACTTCCATGTTCGTCAGCTCTTCATGCTGATGTTCTCCATTAAGGTCAGACGAGACGTTCCTCAAAAATTGTTTTGTATATCTTGACAATGCATATTTAGATGAGTGCTCACATACGTATTTGTGAATTGGCACTTTCTCTGAAAAACCCAGCGGATGTATTTATCCTATTGGGCAGTTCTAGTTTTTTTGGCAGAAAACAGTGTACAATTTACCTTTAGTACTAATTGTTTTTATTTTGTAATTTTTTGCTCAGCCTTATTGATCTTTTCTTCTGATTCTTTCATTTGCTCTAGAACATCTCTTTCAAAAACTCCATTTTCATCTTTCACTGAAATGATGAAATAAATACTTTTTATGCACCTGGAGCGATAGATCCGAGGCGTATATTGATTTTGTCCTGTCTGTCTGTCTGTTTGTTTGTTTGTTTGTCCCCAAACTTTAACCTTCGCCATAACTTTTGAACCATGAAAGGTAGAAACTTTATATTTGGTATGCATACTTCACTAACTAGGTGCTTTCAAATGACACCAATATTAATGACCTTGTGACGTTGAATGTGACCTATATGCTAAAAATAGCTTTTTTGTCTGCAAACGATAACCTTCGCCATAACTTTTGAACCATAAAAGATAGAGACTTCATATTTACTATGCAAACTACACTAATAAAGTTCTTTCAAATGACACCAAGGTCAATGACCTGGTGACCTTGACTGTGACCTAGATGCTAAAAATAGCCTTTTAGTACTTTTCACCCTAACTTTTGTACCACAATAGACAAAGACTTCATATTTTGTGTGCATACTACACTAATCAAGGTCTTTCAAATGACACCAAGGTCAATGACCATGTGACCTTGAATGTTACCCTTGGTAGTATACTAGAAATAGTTTTTTTTTCGATTTTTGTTGCCGCCGGGCGCATAGTGTTTCACAAACACATCTTGTTTATTCACGTGTTTTTGTATGTTTTATACAACACTATAATTATACTTAACATTTTCAATGTATACTGGATACGTTTATATTTTAATTTAACGGATGCTTCATTCGATTCTTTATCTATCTTCATCAATATTGTGTAATAAGTAAATGTGGTATTTTATGTTCTTTTAAGCTACATACATGATTTCTTTATATCTTACATTAATTTATATATTTTTGATATGTTACTGAGACATATTTAGTAACAATACAGTGACTCGTGCGTGCATAACAAAATGGATACACTAAAGAAAATCTTCCTAATATTTAGAATTGGAAAAGTAATATAAAATGTATCAATTAAATTAATCTAAGAAATATATGAACTGAAAGATTATTCATCAAAATTAATATTTGTCTGGGATTTATGTCTGGTACACATTTCCATTTCGGCTTATGTCAGTGTAAGGAAGCGATTTCTTACAGTTACACATTTTACTTACGCACTGTAGATCCAGTCTAAATTCATGAAATTGATATGATGTTGAAAACTCAAAAATATCTTAAAGAATGCACATATTTTATTGTACCCCTAAATTTCATTTTATTCAGAGAATTTTAAGTGCGTTTTTTTAAACCATTTAGTTGCGCGAACAATAATTGATGTAACGTCGGACATGGGAATTTCGCCGTAAATGACCAATACTGGGTAACACCACATCATAGCTAAAATAATTTTGAATTATTACAAGGATAAGGCGGGAATTTTAATTTAAAAAATCAAAATTGCGGAAATAACAGGGGCTAAAAAATGTAAATAACGCGCGTTACTCAATTTGTTTGCACACACCATTGCAGTTATGAAACTGCATCTTTCAAAAAATGATAATCCAATGCTTAAATGGCTGCACATTGGAATTTACCCCATCTTTGTGGATGAGGTAACTATTTCTGAACAAACTTAAACTTGTTCATTTAATATTGATTTTATTTTGTCTTTCTGGCTATTCTTTGAATACTTTTTACATTAATTTGTTCTTCGTGTTCAAATTTAAATTACGCCAAAATATACTCCCCGTCAATTGAAACGCAACACCCTATTTTTAAGGTGAAAATTATATACAGGTTATAACTATGTACCAAAAAAAAAATTAGGACATCTTTTACTTTTCCAAATCTGTTATTTAACGGTTGAATTAATTTCTTCCCATTACCGGAAGTTGCTTTTTAGCCATCCTAACAGAATTCAAAATTTTGCATTTTTAATAAAATTTTTATAATATTTTGGGTTTTCAAAGTTTTGAAGCTGTTAACCATAAGTATTGTACTATAAGGCCGAGAAAAAATCCTTCTTTCTATACCGACGCAATTGTGATGTGATGCCTATATTTCCTCAAAATGACTGAAATCAAGAAGGGGGGATGTTTTAAGAGTAATGTGTTACCTTCTAAAGTTTAACGATAGCATTAAAAATGAATATATATCTTTAAAAATAATTTTACAAAACATAAATACTCAATTTAAACATTAAATGTTTTTTTAATCTTGGAAAAAAACCAAATACCAGGTAAATCTTAAAACACCCCCCCTTCCGACCATTAAATCAAAAAATGCTAATCCGCCATATACAACAAATGCAGCCAGATTTCTACCAAACATTAGGTTTATAGACATCTTAATCTGAGCGAAATTAGTATTTTTGAGCATTTTGGAAAGAATGTTTTTCCGATACTGCGGTCGAATTTTCTCTAATTTGGCGTAGTGTAGCAACTTTCGGACTTCCGGTCAAGAAACTTTCATTTATGCTGTTGAAACACATGAGCCTGATGAGTAGTTATATAGTGTTTATTTGCATCTGCACCTTTTTTTTCTTTATTTTGAGAATTTTTAGCACAAGCAATGAAAATCAATCAATTTGAGGAAATATAGGCATCACTTCCGGTAAAAAAAAATTGATTTTTTTCCCTGGCGTTTTAGTACAATACATATGATTAACAGCTATAAAACCTCGAAAACCCAAAATATTGTTTAAATTTTTATTCAAAATGCAAAATTTTGATTTCTGTTAAGAGGGCTAGAAAGCAACTTCCGGTAGTGGAAAAAAAATCATTCAACCGTTAAATCATTGATTTGGCAAAGTTAAAGTTGTCCTAACTTTTTGGTACATAGTTATAACTCGAATATAATTTTCAACCTAAAAATAGGGGTGTTGCGTTTCCATTGACGGTGAGTATATATCAAAATTCTACTACCAGGACCTTGCCTTCTCATCGTACAGTGAGCCTTTACTTCATTAAAGACCTATCTACGCTCTTGAATTAAGTTATGAATTTTTTTTAAATTTACAATATCGGTTTAAAAAGTGCGTTTACCTAAATGCCTTCAAAATGGATTGTTCCATGGCATGCTGGTTTTCTTTTTTCTGTTGGCGCGGGTCTCTTGTCTTTTGGCGTGGATCTCTCGTCTTTTGTTGAACTGGCACAGAGCGCCACGGCGAGGTTTGAACTGGCATAGAAGTTTCGTCCTTGTTTTTTCTGAATAAAAAATGTGATTCAATATTTTTGCTGTTTTAGAAGACTTAAGTTACTGACATTGGGAAATATGTGGAACTTTTAATTTTTTGATAACAATGAATTTAAGTTTAGCGATAACGTTATATAACAAAATTAAAAAAAATATCTCTGACGAGTTATTTGAATAGAACTAAGCATAAATAGCAAAGATGAGAATTTCTATATAATTTACCTGAGCAGAGTTGTCAAGATCGAGTCTTGAGTTTCGCTCAGTCTTTTTTTTTTTGGTTCTGCCTTCAGACTGGACTTGCGTCTTAGGGGTTGTTAAGCCTTTGTCGATCTGAGTTGAAATAGTGGTCTGTGTAGAAGGGGCAGAAGAGGATGCCATGGTTTGGATCTGAACAGGTGTACATGTGGTGGTATGACTTGGGATAATATTTTCCTGTTTAATCTGCACGGAGTCCTTCATGAAAAATATGCCTACGTGCAAGTCTGTGTGATTCCCTCACCAATAATTCACACTAAACTGAAAAACATTCCTTATATTTACATGTTACATGTTTGGAAGCAACTAAAATATGCTTAATATTTGAAATTCTCGCTGCACTATATCGTTGCACTTTAACTAACGTCGCTACAGCCTCATTGTGACGTCATGTTAACGCACGTTTCTCTGTGTATATTTCTACGCGTGAGTATACACGAAAATGATTTTCAAATTAATTTCAAAGTAAGCTTACTAGAAAAACACAGCGAATGTAAATATTTTAACATGAAGTTCTTGATATACCTCTGGAATGTAAATGTCAAGTGCATAATTCACACTTCTCCCACAGCAGTGTGCAGTTTTCGTTAACTTGTTGGTAAGTAAATCAATCTACAAAATTGAGGAAAGAGATTCATGAAATAAACTTACAGTGTGAAATACTCACCAGAAAATAGTTGTTGAGGTAATTTATTTTTTTTTTTATATTTATAACATTTGTTTTTAAATTAATTATGCTAATGAATAAAACGTTTAAATTAACCATAAAACAAATTTATATAAATATTTTTCACAAAGGTTAAATCCTCTCTTCAATGGTTATAGGAAAAATAAGTCGGCAGAATGTATCATTTAATTCCTACATTTTTTTGTGATACCAAAGACCGAAGGAATAAAACTTTACCATATTTTCTGATAAGGCCATGATACTTTTATTTTTCTCTATAAGCCATTGTTTTCTTCCTGAGTTTTTGCCCTTGGTTATCTCCATTCTAAATGATGGCTTTTCCCCACATTCTATTGATTTGATAAGTTTCTACCAAAGAAATAAAATTGAAAAAGTTAATGAATTAGGACATTGGTGAGAACAATTGTACTAAGCATTGTTCAATGCCCAAAGCCAAGCTTTAAACAGTTACTGACCTGTATGTCAATTTTCTTCAGGACTTTATTAACGCACTCATCACTCTGATAAAATGCTTGACTGAAATGGATAGATAAATATAAAGACTGTCTGCATGCTACAATTACTGCAGCAAATGATCAATTTATTTATTGTTTGAGGAGTGTCTAAATACATGTAAAAAGAAATGAAATAAAAGACACTTAATAATTACTCTTTAAGCTTGTATGGCATTGGAATGTGGCATCCACAGTATGCAGGCTCATCTTCTATTTCAATACAATGCCTATGGTAATTTTGGCCACAAAATCTGAAAGATATTTTTTCCCCAAAATCTCCCTGGCACACCCCAAATGCAATAGCTCCACATTTCTCATAAAATCTAGGTCCTCTACCAACAAAAAACCTTCAACCAATGGCAAATATGACATGCTGGAAGCTCCTTTCAGTGTTATCAAAAGTAATCGGAAATGACAAGGCCAGTCACGTCTTTTCTCACAGGAATATATTTCTGATCCACCTTTGGAGTATACAATAATGGTGTTCTGCGTGAAAGAAGCAATGCTTTTCAAATGCATCTCCCCTGAAAGATAGGTAAATATAAATAACAAAGAATTCTATAGTCCAAACTATATACATTGTAAATACTTCATTGTTCGGTGTTTTTTGGCAATGTTGGCTCTTCAACTAGTACATGCAGTACCGGTAATTTAAAACATTGTTAGAATTTGTAATTTTGTCAGACATTGTGGAAAGAAAGAGATCCGAAAAAGGAAGATAAATAGATAGATTCTAGTACATGTATATATTTATATATTTTTTAAGTAAAAAGTTTAATGAATTAAAGTAAATTCTTACATAAATCTTTAGTATCCCTTGTGGATGTTGATTTCATTGCCTTCTATATTAGATTTTTTTTATCCTTGTGAAAAATATAAGACATATATCAGAACAGAAACTTCCCTACATGTAAACTATGTATCAAGAAAAAATGGTACATATACATGTACATTGTATTGTATTTTCATAACATTTTTTAAAGAAAGGACGTAGTGATCTCTAGACAAAAGAGTTTACTTGTTGAATTAAATTAAACAATACACAAAAAAAATCTGTTAGTGAAAAAAAAATTAACAACATTAACATTCCAAATTGGTTCAAAGAAACAAAGTAGCAAAAGTATTTTTCTTGTTAAAAAATCATGAGTTTTGTTGAAATGACTGCTATAAATACGCACTGGACAATTTCTGATTTCATAGCAAACAACAGCTATGACAAAAGTCAAAAAATCCTATTTCGTGTGGAGGGGGGGATGTAGTAGATAAACTTTTTCTCAGCGTCAGTTACTTTCAGTACCTATTGTATTACTACATGTTCGGTAAATTACTATAAATCTATAAGTTGAGGGAGGGGGGGGGCAACCAGGCATTCAATTAACATTTTCTATAGTATAAGTAAAGTGGGCACAAAAAATTGCTGTTGCTACTCCCCTGTTTAATGTGTGTTGGGGGTTGCAAAATTTAAAAAAAAATCTGCGTTCTACAGAGGTGTTCAACACGTGAAACAGCGGATCTCCATTTTTCCCATGTTCAATCTCTTCCGTATAAATCCAGAACAGGTGTCAGGTCCCAGCCAATACTGATGTGTTACACGTGTCAAAATAAACCGATTTTTTTAACATGCCAAAACTGACAAAACAAAAGATCGCTAATCGGTGACAAAATTTCACATTTGTGCTTTGAGACTACGATCAGTTATAAATGGCAGATAATTTTAGAATAAGTGAACAAACCTTACATAAGTATTTCCTACACCTAGACATTTTCTAAATTGAATTTCAATCAGAAAAAACACGCATATGGTCCACGTATTGCAGTCCTTTTTTAAAGGACAGCAACTTGTTGATTTCATATAAAGACATCTTATAAGGCCATGAAAATTAATTTCTAGGTTCTCAGGACCTCCCTCATTTCTTCCTCGGGTGCCTCATTGAACCTCTTTATTGCTAAATCAATACTTAAAAACAAAAAAAATCACCTCCCTCATCATTTTTTGAGATTTTGTACAATGTAAAATGCTTTTTCATCATTTTTGGGGGCAATAAAATGGTAAATATATAAAAAGGCTCCCTCCCTCACCATACATCTAAAAAAAAAAAAGAGAAGAAAACCTGAGAACCAAAAAATTAATTTTGCGAGGCCTAAACTGTACATATCTATAAAATATCTGTACATTGAGTGTTTTTATCGGGGGCGGAAATCAGGCCGCCCCATGTATATTACATTTACCTTTTCTTTGAGTCTTATATTAAGTTGCACATAGCCTTAAAGTTAAATTTATCTTAGATGGAACTAGTAAAATAAATTACTAGTACCGTAAAGGGTTGCTTTGCATACCTTGATACATCAACAGCTGATTAGCAAGTCTCACTCTAGTATTTCTCAGTTCTTCACTTGTAATGTTTGAAATACTGTCTTTTGTAAAATATCGTTCACAAAACTAAGGATAAAAAAAATTCAATATTTTTCTTTAAAAGGCAGAATATCATGCAAGCTAATTATAACAAAAAATCTTATTTTGGCACTATTACATATGGTCTTTCACAATACTAGAATTTCTTTTTTTTTTAACTGCATGAATAATTCAATTAAACAAAAAGAATGAATTTAGAGTAATCCATAAAATCAATTATTAATATATGTAATATATAAATGTTATATTATACATTTATTGACTGAGTTCGAGGGCAACATGCGTTTTGTCGGACCCAAGAACCAAACTGTCTGCCTGAGGCCGTTAGGCCGAAGGCAGACAGTTTGGTCCGAGGGTTCGACAAAACGGCGTATTTTGCCCGAGAACTCTGTCAATAAATGTTTTGTTATACCTTTCATTTTATTTTATTTTTTTAATATATATTTAATTGTATTTTGTACTTAATTCCGTGATGTAACATCAGATCTATCACTGTTTAATACCAGCGAATGAAAATGAGATGAAGCCCCGCCCACTCTGTGACGTAAGCGGTCCAACATCTCTCCGAGCGGTCCAACATCTCACTCAGCGGTCCAACATCGATTTTTTTATGCCCGCTCAGCAAAACATTAAAAATGTTAGACTTTTTTGTATAGAATTGTATAGGAACAAATTTCTAAAGGTATAACAATAATTTCTGGTCTCTAGAAATACACAAATACAATATATGAATCTAAATTGAAAGTGTGCGTTTTGAAATCAAGTATTTTCCATTGAAAAATAAGAATTCTAATTAATTATAACTAAGGCATTCTTTCCTACCAGAATTATGTATACACCACAATTTTGCCCATCTTGCTGTTTTGTATGAGGAACAGTTTTAAGAGTCCATTTCTCCTCAGACTTGCCTGCCTCTAGTCCAAGGCTTATTCTTCTGTTGAAGAAATGACTGAAATTGAAAGATATTAAACTTTTCACGTGCACTTTCACTGGATGAAAAATACAGTTTCCGCATTACTGAAACTCTACTGAAACTCTGCGGAAACTTAAGGTTACTAATAGTTTCTGCAAAGTTTCAGTGCGGAAACTTCAAGTTTCATCAAGTTTCCGCAGTGCGGAAACCAAAGGTGTCCACGAATCCAAATAGTTTCCGCAACTGAAACTTGCTGAAACTTGAGGTATACGCAAGGTTTCAGTATGCGTATACGGTTGAAATACATATGGTTTACTAATGGTTTCCGCAACAGAAACTTGCTGGAACTTGAGGTATACGCAAGGTTTCAGTACGCGTATACAGTTGAAATACATATGGTTTACCAATGGTTTCCGCAACAGAAACTTGCTGAAACTTGGGGTATACGTAAGGTTTCAGTATGCGTATACAATATTGATATACATAGGGTATACAATAGGTTTCCGCAACGGAAACTGTAGTTTTCAACCAAAAGTCATTTTCCCCCTGAATTCTCATATTGGAAAAAACAACAACACACTATCACTAGTTACCAAAGAATATTTAATGTTATTATCAACATTTACATACATCGGTTGAACATTTTTCTCTTGCATCATAAACATTTTTACAGCTAAGTCCAAGCCCTCAAGTCACGACAGGGGGACAGAGAAAATGTCCGCATTTAATGATGTCTCATATATCAGAGATATAATCTTGCGAGAGGAACTTAGAACTGCATTACTGCAATCAATCAATTAAACCTGAATTCGGTTTATGCACGTCTAGTATTATTAAGGAAATGTAAAATTACTTGGTATAATAAATGCACAAGTTCACATCATAAGTAGCCAATAAGCACCAAGGTGGATTCCTTTGTTAAAAATTCAGTTTGTAGTCCATCATCAACCTACAGAAAAGTCCTTGAGTGGTTCTCATTCTTTGATGACCCACTTACACTTATCATGCTTATGCTAGTGGTGGCTGCATGTTTTTGGAACTGTGCAACACATCACTGTAGTCTACATGTATGACCTGTTCCAGTTTCAGTTGACTTTAAAAATATCAATGCTTGAGTATAGAGAGACTTGTTTTCATCATTGGAGAAATGATATCATGTTCAAGTTGGATTGATCTGCTCATCAGGTACTTCAACCTATTGAAAATATACATAAATATAGTTTAACAAAATCCCAATCTAAATAAAACAACATGTTAGATCCTCTCGCATACTCACTTCACAACATCTACCAACATCCCATAGAAGGTCACGTCAGATGTCAAATACGGAACAACTCTAGACTTATTCGTTCCAATTTATGAAATACAATAATTTTGCAGTTGACTATTTGATTGGTTAATAGAATTTGACCTCTGACGTGACACTCTACAGGATGTTGTTAGATTTAGGCAGTATCTAACATTTAATATTAAATGGATGGACAAAGTCCCTAATGCTGTTCTAGTACAAGCTTTTGTTTGATTAATTTCACATTTTAAGCATATTTTTTTTATAAGCATGATTTAAAATGAAATCTAAAAATTTATCAAGTGTAAAATATCATTAGTGTATGATGCCTCTTTTAAACACTTGAC
The DNA here is from genome assembly GCF_032062105.1 of Saccostrea cuccullata. Classification (NCBI taxonomy): domain Eukaryota; kingdom Metazoa; phylum Mollusca; class Bivalvia; order Ostreida; family Ostreidae; genus Saccostrea; species Saccostrea cuccullata. The sequence goes on along the minus strand of NW_026936075.1, from coordinate 50,422 downwards.
AAGGGATAATGAAATAAACAAACTTGATTTATTTAAACATGTTAAATGTACCTGAATATGTATGTATAGATTTGTTCCTGATTTTCAGAATAAATTAAGGAATTTTCTTTCATTCTACTTGTTCATCAAAATATTTTTTTTTATTTGAATAACAACTAGAGGCCCATAGACCTAATAGGTATCGTGTAACAACTTTCACTCAATTGAATTTGGTTCGTATTTTAAACAAAAAGCCATGAAATTCCAAATTTTGAAAGACGCACCATTGTTTATCATAATTATACGCTTAACATGCTTACTCTGGTTACTCAGAAACCAAAGGTGGATCAGAGTAATAAAGATAAAATGCTTTTCCATTTTAAAACCACAGTTGTGTACCCCACCCCACAGGAACCACTAACCCTGGGGCCACAGATTTCAAAATTTTCTAAATGTTATCTTAAGTTTTATTTCATCATAAATGGTTGATTAATTCCAAAGAGCTATATGGACCAACCCTAGTACTAGAACCCCTGACCTTGGGGCTATGAATTTCATAATTATGGTAGATGACTCAGTGCTCATTTCAATCATGCCAACAGTTTGACTGCTTGATGTCCAGGAGTAAAAAAGAAGGGGGTATCATAAAATTTGCAGATTTTGTTCCCCTTCAACCGTAGATGCTTTGTATCAAAATTGGTTGAAATTGGTTGAGCGGTTGCAAGGAAGAAGCTGAAAATGTTCAAATGTCAACACACAACAGACAAAAACAGATAGTAATAGGTCACCTGAATTTATTAAGGTGACCTAAAAAATGCCCTGCTTATAAATACTTATATTAAATAAATCAGAGAATTTTAGTAGTAAGCTCGCAAAATGAGACTTTCTAAGAAAATGTTAACATCTGTTAATTTGATGGAAATGCCGAACATATAAAGATATTATATAAAGCTTAAAAAGTAGAGGAAAGCAGCTTACACCCCCCTCCCCCACAACACACACTGACAACCACTGACTATTATAAATAGAGAGCTTTAAATTATACAGTGAGTTTAAGAAAATAAAAACATAAACTTTGTGCTTTAGTCCTTAATTTCCTAAAATAGAGTTACATAAGTTCTTACTACTAAAACATACTTTTTAACAGAAGTGTTCTTCATCCTCTCTTAGTTTTCAGATGATTTGTTCCATGGATATCTGAAATTAAAATAGATCGAGTTAGTACAGTACCGTACAGTAATAAATTTTTTGTTTTTAGCATGAGCTCAGAAAAGTCCCTAAAACTACTTGCATGCCCATTTCCTTGCATTTGACATGCAGTGAAAATTCTATTGCACATGACAAAGAAAAAAAATGATTGGAAGTTGTATCATTTTAAAATGGACACAGTCACACTCTGGTCTAATTCTAAGTGGCAGTCCTATCAGGCTATCACAATCTCAATTTACAAGATTTTGAAAAGCAATTATATCTGAGAGTGAGAAAAATTAAATAAGTTATAATTTTCCATAAAAGCAAGACTACATCTAAATTATATTTGTTTAAGATATGTAGGCCTTCTCCGATTCAAAATTATAATTCATTTGATAATTAATTTTATTAAATATTCTATTTTATATCAAGGGAAGATCATTTGTATAATAACACAGAACTAGGACTCTTCAGTGGCCATTGTTGAAAACTGATTTAATTAGTGATAGAAATATGGCAAATGGTAAACAGCTATAAACCTTACAGAGAGATTACAAAAATCTTATTTGTCAGTCATTTTATCAAGTCAATAAAATTTAGAGATCATAGAAGTATTATGTCAAATTTTCATAATGGGTCACACTGTCAGTTGTTAGCGCGACACGCCTAGAGTTGGGGAGTAAGAGCTGATTCCTACATCAAGGGTCTGAATCCAATGTAGTACATAGGGACTGGTCCCTCGGATGAGACTGTGTTGGTGACTTGTCCACATTAACAAAAAGTTCTCTTAAGGGTAACAAATAAATACAAGTATATGACTGTATAATGAATCAATATATGTAACTTGAGAAATTGAAAATGTCCATTTGCCCATTTCATCAAGCTCCAGTCTATCATTATAATACATACTTCAGGTAAATACTGTTCTGTTCATATCAAAAGAATCATTTTTATGGTTGTGATTTCTGATGTATTTAGAAACTGCACCACATTTAATACACAAGGTACAATAAAAACATGGTATTTCTAATGAACAATTACACCATGCACACTACCGGTTAATCAAGTTTTAGGTTGCTAAAATAGTGTTAATTGTTTCATATAGATCAAAACATGCACATGTGTCAGCATGATGTTTATGTATCTTTGTGTATAACTATTTTGTTCACGTACGACAATGTTTCAAACTCATAATGTATGGTATGAAACTTAATAAAATACTTCAATTTGAATAATGTCAGGCATTCTGAAAATTATTAAGTCACTTTCATATCACAAAATCTGCAAATTCTCAGGAATTTTACTTTCATGACTATACAACATGTACAAATTGGCATTTCACAGTGATACAATACTACACAATGGCATTCTCCCAACATGATGCCCTCTAACATGTCTAATATTTACGATTCTAGACTGCATGTATGTTAAAAATATATATTCTACCCCTTCCTCGGCTGTACAGCACAGTCTTCCATCAATAATAAAAACAATTCAGCAAAAAATAAATGTAGGATTCAAGAAACTACTCCTGCGAATAACAATGAACAGTTCTAGCCGGTACGTCGATTTACCCAAATGGACCCAAATGGAACCCAAATGGACCCAAATGGAATCAAATGGACCCAAATGGAAATCAAATGGACCCAAATGGAAATCAAATGGACCCAAATGGAATTTTTAATATGTTTTACTGCGGTTTTATCAACTTTTACTTGTAAATTAATTACTCTTTTGATTATTTTAAGTATTTTATGTGTTTATGTATGTTTTTTTGAAAATTAATTAAATACTTCATACATTATATTATTATTATGTGTCAAAGTTCGTTTATTTTTTTACGAATAAATATATTTGCATGTGATTATATTATTTTTTAAGGGGGGATATATCATCGATTTCAATTATAAATGGGTAATTGTCCAATAGGATCGATGAATTTGTACTATAAATTGGAGTACTTAGCAATAACCAATGCGATTTATTTATATCTTTGAGAAGATAATTATGAGACATTTACATTTTAAAAACACGCGTTTTGGGGAAAATTCTCCCTACCTGAATTTTTCTTCAAGGAGAATTTGGATTCTATGTACGGTAAGTCTTTTTTCTACATTAAATGATTTTTCTATATAAGATATTAAAAAAGCATTAATTTAATGAAGTAAATCAATACATATTTCCTTTTATATTAGATAAGAAATAATTTAATATTTTACTTTACTCCGGCTTCGTATATAGACATTGATAAGCATACTGTTGCATTCGTTTAAATAGAAAAAATAAATAGATCGTACATACAAGATATTTTACAATTAAATTATTTTTATACCTGCAATATAGATTAATATAAAAGGCATCAATTAGATTTTAGTTTATAAATCAAGTACTATAATCACTTTAATTATATACACATAACAACATTACAATAGTCTTAATCTAAATGTGTATTTTTTTTAGAAGATATAATTATTTACCCGTATTAATTAGACCTTATAGTTGATACTGTTCTATAGTAGGGTAATGACGGTATTGTTATCAAAACAACCGATTATTTGACACGCGTCACATAATTTGTGTACTCCTAATAAACAAAGGAAGGCAGTAGTTCAAATTACACAACTCTTCGCATTTTGTTAAAATAAATTGCAAAAAATATTTACTACTATTGTATAGTTAAGCGTAGGTTTTTCTTTATATCAGTAATCCATTGATTTTGGAAGAAATCTAAATGTATTCCTTTTTAATTTCGATCTGTAAATGTTTAGACATACTCAATGTCGCTCTGAAAAAAGCTGTAGCCGTGCATCATCAACGTTATCTATAGAATTTGATAACTGCTAACGATCCCTATATTTGATTATCTAAATATTATTAAACGTTTATTCATTCAGTTACTTTGATCAAACTTGAATAAAACAGTTATTTATCGATATAAATTTTAATAATTAACTTTAAGAAATGACTACAATAAGAGATTGAACGATAAACTAATTTTATTTTACATCTAAATCCTTCAAATACTCAAATAATTTATTTTTTTTCACTTTATATAACCAAGATAACGTTTAATATGAAAAATATTATATTTTAATTTCCATTTTAATTTCCATTTGGGTCCATTTGATTTCCATTAGGGTCCATTTGATTTCCATTTGGGTAAATCGACGCACCCTCAACTCAACAGTTATAATGAACAACAAACTTCACCTTTTCTGAAAGAACATAAGCGTGGGGGCAAATCTTTCGATTTTCAGAAAAAGTAAACACCGGATACAAGTTCATAACGATATTATCCTCTAAAACCAACCTACATTTAAAATTCCGGAATACTACAACACGTATTTTTTTTTTAACATGATCGGGACGATGCAGAAAAACACATTCTAATAATCATACGAAAACATGCAAGATAAATACAATGGTACAAAATGCATGCGGCCGTTTTCACAGCAATTAATTATACGTATTACAACCTAAGCTGAGAATGATTTACAAGGCGCTTTTTCAAAATAATTAAAACTGTACAATGGTCGATTTGAATTTTTGGAACGCGCCGTTTTGACCCAACTTTATTCTTACGATTGCAGACAAAAAAAAAATAAAGGTGCTCTGAACTGTAAGAAATAACTACCTGTATCTATTCTGTCGTTTGAGGTGTCTTTCTTCTGTGTAGAGTCAAAAGACCTTCTCATCTCTGTTGTTTTTCTTGAGCAAGTTCTTGGTGTTTTCTTCGCCATTTTGTCCCTCTTTCTTCTACTAAAAATCTAACCAATGAGAGAGAAGCATTCTATCGCGATACGCCACCTAGTGATTGAATGTCAGTCTCTACGGAAAATTCCCCTTAGTTTTTGCAGAGACAAATAAAACATGGTTTTATATGTCTCTGGTTTTTGCATTTCTCTTTTGGCAATATTTTTTTTTCACGTTTTATATTGCAGACGTCCTTGCATTTATGACAACTGAATGAACCTGTCAGTTTTAAATGCTTAGATAAAATTAATCATGGAATCGAAGTTAGATATAAAACCGTATTGCAGTCCCTTATTATCATGGTTATCATGATTATGGTAATTGTTGAAACGGACTGTCCAGATTTTTACAAATAGATTGAAAATCAAATACACATGTACTTAGATTATTGTGTAAAAAAAAAAGGTATACAAGTCAACAAAGTTATGCTGATGGCATATCCACACACAAGAGCGATTTTACCCTCCCCCCTTTCTAGTAAGCGATACGAATTAGCTGGTTAAAACTTTATAACAAGTCTGCAAATTTATATTTATATGTTTTTTTTTAAATCTGAATCTACGGGATACATTTTTATTTGTGTCCTAAAATAGAATAGATAAATTAACATGTAAGTTTATAATCATTGTTATACAGTGAATTATATAATGATTAATTTTGACCTTCGTAACTTAAATAAAACGAAGAAAAATATTACAAACTATATTAGAATGTGTTGTATGAATCTCTGTCTCTGTCTCTCTCTGGTATTGCTTTTTATACCTTTGTGAAACTCAAAAGCAAAATTGGAGTTATAAGAATTATTAATCAATTGTTAAAAATTTCCATCTCAGAAAATATCTACATGTAAAATTTTAAAATAGTAAATACCGCTACTTCTCAGCATTAGACGATGAACAAAAAATTATTGGATATTACTCAATACAGAAGATACAGAAACTCTTAATTTTGCAGGCAAATTTATAAATGATATCATGTAATAGTGGTCATAGTCCTTTACACATGTCATGTATATTGTTGGTTACTAAATCTATTTATCTTTTTTTTTTCTTAATCTTTTTCTTATTATTGTAATAACTTCACACTTTTCTGTTTTGGACTCTAAATTAGAAATAAAACGTTGTTTTATTGTGTACTTAGAAATAACCTAGAGAATAAAAGTTATGAAATAAAATTCATAGACTTTGTTTTCATTAGGTTGTGTGTCATCGATCTCTATATATTTTCAATATTTGAAGTTAATACAATGGCGGCAAACAAGGAATACCATTAACTGTCGTTTTTTTTGTGATTGCCGATTTCTATGTGGAGAAATTGTAAAATAAAATTGAATTTTTTTAAATAGTCTATAGATTACTATTAGATTAGTTCTTTTATTTATTAGATTGATCTATAGATAAATATCTGAGAGGTTTTTCTTTTTTTTTTCTTTTAATCACCAACACGTGATAAACTTAATAGCTTATATGAAACATTTTATATAAAATATTTTATAAAACAATCTTATTTGTTTGATTTAGGTGAAGTTTTATATATATAGTGTGTGTAAGATTTTTTTTTAATTTTTAAAATTTGAATGTTCAGACACCTTGGGGTCATTACTAGTGACTATACTGTGTATGCCATGTACTGCATGTATATATTACGCCTGGTCACAGCCCATTGTTCCTCTAAGGTAGAAAAACCTCTCAATCCACATAGAATATACAAAAAATACACCAACACGGAAGCAGGTGTCTTCGCGACACGTGTCTCCCCACCTGTGGCACGTGAGGACAGGTGCCCGCGAGTGGGGTTCAAAGAAAAGGATTGAAAATTTGATCAACTTACATACTACTTTTATTTTTAAAAAAAGTGTTTTCTAAATCACAAATTTAGCACATTATATACATCTCAATACGAATACAATTGAACATATTACTTAAAAGTATAGGTACCGCATTTTCAGTAATATTGCATTAATTAACATCACGAAAGCAAGATATTTGAAAAAAAAAATAAATAAATAAAAAAGCCTACACATAATTTGCAATCTAATTAAAATGAGATCTTCCATTCGCTCCCAAGGTATTGTTTCACAAAACAGACTTTTTACATTAATATTAAGTCTTCCTCGTGCGAATAAGCATTTGGGTAACAAATGAGACGATTTAATTTTAATTAGATTGACATAATATGCTGCAGATCTTAAGAACCATGGCATCAAATGTTCAGGACATGTTTTCTTGCAATATTTACCCGCGGCTTTCGAATAAGATTAACTCGTGTTAAACGAATAAAATGTATTCATGAGAACGGAGATAAAAATACATAATTATATGTACGAGATATTAAATCAATGTATTAAATTATAAAAACAAATAATACAATGTAGTAACTATTGCACTATATATCTATGTTGAACACTGAATAGTAAAAAAGGCTTCCTAGTAAGTATGTGTTGTTAACAAATTGTATTATTGAAATGATAATTTCCCATTCAGGAATATAGATACATGTATAAGGAATATAAATGCAAAACTTGCTATCTCAGAAAATGCAAACGTTCGCTCTCGTAATTATCTGTATTTCATGCACGAAGAAGACACACTAATTTTCTTTTTTAAACAAATTAACATTAAATGTAATTGTAGACAGGGGAATTCGAACCTCCATATATAACCTTTGATTTGTTCTCATCAGGAAGTACTGTATTATTTTGTGAAAATAATGTATGTTATGAAAATAATTAATTCCCGAGGGGGAGTCTCGAGTTGGGTAATGTAGAAAATCCTGGTGAGAGGAATCGATTTTGTTTAGAAATGATATATATTTTTTTAATTTCAGCACAATATGAAATAAATTAATACGAAGCAAGGATCTTGTATAAAGTGCTTATCATTGATATCAATATCGGTATGTGTTAATTTACACAGAGCACATCTCAAAATCTGAACATGAACTAGTAGATATCTGGTATTTAAAAATAAAACCATTTTTAAAAATGTATAAGTGAATAAAATTATGATATGGGTTGATTTTTTCTACTCTTTTGAAAAAAAAATAATAATAAAAACAGTTTCAGTTCGGTTTCAGCATGCGAAAACCATACAGAATCAAAATCAATAGTAAAGATAATATGAGTTGATTTTTCTACCCTTTTGAAAAAAAAAATGCGGAAACCATATGGAATCGAAATCAGTAGTAAAAAAGTCATTTGAATTGATTTTTTTTTACCCATTTGAAAAAAAGAAAAGAAAAAGTTTCAGTTCGGTTTCAGCATGCGGAAACCATATGGAATCAAAATCAATAGTTTCCGGAAACTGAAACCTACTGAAACTAAAAAGTATCGTTAAATTGACATTTCATTAAATTTTACATTGGTTTCCGTTTTGCGGAAACTATTTGGAAACAAACCTAATAGTTTCAGCATACGGAAACCCTACAGAAACTATTATAAAAGGATATGGAAATAACGAACAGTATTCAATCTCAACGTCCATTAAACAAATATACAAAACAAGAGCAGAGCAAACACGGACCTCCGAAACATCAGAGGTGGGATCAGGTGCCATGGAGGAGTGAGCATCCCCTGCTGACCGGTCACACCCGCCGTGTGCTCATTGTCATAATCAGGAAATAACGGAAAAAATCCGTAGTCAATTCAGTGTATAAATAATGGACTAACAATTGGTATGAAAAACGTCAGTCAGCATTTCATTCAATGATAAATTGTATTTGCTGACAAGGTCATTGTATCGACCATAGAATTTACGAAATGATGACTTTAAACGAGACTGTTGATATTCTTGTTTCATCAACTTGCTTGTCAATAATTTACCTCGTTTAAGAAATTGTTCATACGTAGAGCATGCTCTTGCGTATCGAATCAACTGAGATATAAATACTCCGTATGCAGGTGATGAAGGTATATTGCTGCATAAGTAAGGGAAGTTGACGATAGAAAAGTTAAAGTCATCACGTTTATCATATAGCTTGGTTGTTAGATTACCATTTGTGTCTTTTTCAAGTAAAATATCCAAGTATGAAGCAGATGTGTTGGACTTGCATTGCGGAAACCATACAGGAAACTTCAACGCCAAGTTTCAGCAAGATTTCCATATAGTTTCAGTTTTGCGGAAACTGGACTTTTCACCCAGTGTTTGATAGTACATCTTATATATTATTTAACTAATTAAAAGATTCATTGAGTTATACGCTTAGTAACAATCAAAAAATCTTAAACCTTCCTTTATTTTTAGTCAATTTTCATTTCTTTTTCTTTCTATGTGTAATAAAACATACCTCAAATTTTCTTGAATGCGCCTCTTCTGCAGAAGAGTCTCACCAAGAGGATTATAGAAGAATATAGTTCTTGTTGATGGTTCTATTACCTATTTATGGTTTTGTAAAACACATCCAAATATGAATGACAAATAATGCATTTACATGTAAACACAATAATTATCATCTTACACCTCATTATCTAGTTACATACATGTATTCTGAATCTGAAATCAATATTTAATCTACTTTTAGTAAAGATTAATTACCACAAGGTCCCAGTGTCCCATTTGTTGGAGATATGCCCCAATTATCACTTGATAGTCAAGTAACTGAACCTGAAGAAAAGAAAAAATGACTCTAGAATTAATGCATGCATGCAGGGTCACCAAAAACTTGTTCCAGACCAGAGGATTTCAGAATAATTTTCTTCTTTACAGGGGCATATCCATGTATTTTAGGTATTCAAAATGTAATACTACCCTTGGCATGTTAAAAACAAGAGACCCACGGGCCTTATAGGTCACCTGAGCATTATGCAACAACTTACCAGTTATTTAATTTGATTCATGTTTTAACTTAAGCCAGATGATATATGGCATTCACAATTTTGAAAGAGGCACCATTGATCATCATAACAGTACACTTAGCAGTTGCTTAGCTTGGTTACTGAATACCCATACGCACGGTTTATGGCAGCGAATTTAAGAATATTCTTAACTGAGTAATTTTCAAGGCTTGAGTTGAAAATTTTTTTGAGAATTCTAAAAGTTTTATGGCGGTGGGGCCAGGTATCGCTTTCCCCCGTCACCCTCCTCACAATAGCGCTTCACAAAACGATAAATAGTCATTCTATTCTTCTGCATCCCGTGTTCCTTCTGTAAAACATGAATGAAGGATATGGAAATAACGAACAGTATTCAATCTCAACGTCCATTAAACAAATATACAAAATAAGAGCAGAGCAAACACGGACCTCCGAAACATCAGAGGTGGGATCAGGTGCCATGGAGAAGTGAGCATCCCCTGCGGACCGGTCACACCCGCCGTGTGCTCGTTGTCATAATCAGGAAATAACGGAAAAAATCCGTGGTCAATTCAGTGTATAAATAATGGACTAACAATTGGTATGAAAAACGTCAGTCAGCATTTCATTCAATGATAAATTGTATTTGCTGACGAGGTCATTGTATCGATCATAGAATTTAAGAAATGATGACTTTAAACGAGACTGTTGATATTGTTGTTTCATCAACTTGCTTGTCAATAATTTACCTCGTTTAAGAAATAGTTCATACGTAGAGCATGCTCTTGCGTATCGAATCAACTGAGATATAAATACTCCGTATGCAGGTGATGAAGGTATATTACTGAATACATAGGAGAAAATGGCGCTTGAAAAGTTAAAGTCATCACGTTTATCATATAGCTTGGTTGTTAGATTACCATTGGTGTCTTTTTCAAGTAAATATCCAAGTATGAGGCAGAAGTGTCGGACTCTGTGGTATCTTTTATCTCAAGCTCACCAGGATATATCGTGTCGACGTAGGAATGGAAATTATCATTATTAATTGATAATACGTCGTCGATATATCTAAATGTCGAGTTGAAGGCCACAGCAAGTGTTTTCTTCTTTTCACGTAAAAGATTTTGCATAAATTCTGCTTCATATGAATATAAAAATAAGTCTGCTAATAACGGAGCGCAATTTGTACCCATGGGAATTCCAATAGATTGTTGGAATACCTGGTCTCCAAAAACCACATAGACATTGTCAATCAGAAACTCAAGCATCTTCTTGATGTCAACTTCAGAGTACTTATGTGTGCAATGAGAATCTGTTTTAACAAAATAATTTTTCAAATGACCAATGACGAGGTAAGTAAACTTACGAATTCCATTTTTGTTGAAGAAGCAGCTGTCAATGATATCAAAAAGCCTGAATCAAATGCAATAATTAGAAAATTGTTGCATAATGCTCATGTGTTCTAACTTTGCAAAATATATTTGTTTTGCACTTGTACCGAAGCATTTTTGTGCAAGTATTAGGAATATCATAAATATCTGTCTCAAGTAGAATGTAATTTCAAACAAGGATAATATATCAAAATTAAAATATAGCTAAAAATGTACATTTGTAAGGCATTTTAAGCCTTCGGACAGCCTTATCATTATTGCACAGATTTTTAAGACATCCCTTTTACACTAGGTTTTCAGCATGGAAAAATCAGTATAAGTTCTTATTAATTTATTAAGTATTTTATAAAAAAAAATAATCTTACATTTACTTTGGGAAAAAAATCATATAAATAATTAAGACCTTAAAAATGAATCGTCTTTTAAGTGTTGAAAGCATAACTTCATTGGTATATTTTAAAGATATATGAAATAAAATTTGGGTGTGGCTTTCCTTCTTAATAGTAGCATTAGGATCTGGATACTTGATTAGTATATACTTTACAGCAAAAATTAAGGTCACATTGTTATGATATATAAAATTGCGTATCGAGACACTCCTTGACTGACTCCTTACTTCCCGACTCTAGAGCAGACGTTCTAACCACTGCGCCACGCGGGCGGCCAAGAGGGAAGGAGGACCAAATTGTTCATTCCTAATTATTTTACAACCGCCCCTCAACATACGAGGTTGTACAGTCTGTACGTTATGCTGGAGAGGAGTGAGGAACATAACTGACTGTTCCAAAAGCACGGATTGCGTAAAGGTGCCGAGGATTGAGAAGTAACACAATCAATTCTATTTCGTCTTCTTGTTTTCTCGCCAAAAATGGCGAAATGTTACCTGTGGCGCGAAAATCGCGCTGACCCATTCACCTCATGAGTTCACTTGTGACCTGTCTATATACCCCTGTAGTGGCGCCGGAAATGATTCCAGATTCGGCTTGATTATTTGTCTACCGTTTGTTCCGACATAGACCATGCTTGTTTTTTCCTACAAAATTTTGATCTGTATTTTGATGTTCGGCCCCTAAAGAGTAAGTACACTTTGTATATTTGTCCTTTGTCTTGTAATTGAATATAATACATAATTCTTTCACAATGTTAGCGATGCTCATGCCCGTTTTCATGATTTGAAATGTGCATTTGTTATTTTGTTTGAATATAGCATGCCTTAAATGTCATTATTTCATAATTTCATATATGTATAAGTGATAGTATGATTACTGTGTATTTTTCAGTTTCCGCCCTTGGTGAGAGAGGTTTGTAGGTAGACCGATAAAACTTTTCCTGCAAAATTTTGTTGCATCGTGAACACTTACAGTGGAAAACTAAGGGGCAGCTTTCTTCGCCCTCTCTTCAATATGGATCACGGACTTACTTCAGAAACAAATCCTGAGATGTTCCACGACTTGCGGAAAGACGGGGAGCTATCAGAACTTGGATCCCAACAGTGATATTGACAGCATTTATGAGTTTGTCGCTTTGTCGTTTGGGGAACATCTGTAACGGTCCCCGTTACAATTAGCACTAGTTATCCTTTGATATAACGTGTTACATATTAACGTACATTTTATCGAACAAATGGCTTTAACATCTTTATTTCTTTTATCAATAGGCTTTTGCTTTAGAGGGTGGATTCTCCTGTTCATTTCTTTCATTCGTGGGACTTAACTCTATGCGTGATTAAAATCAATGGATCCGCCACTTTGTGGATCTTAGAAGTTCAAGGCATACGCGTACTTTGAAAGACCTGGATATGATTATTGTGACCCACTTTTCCCAAGGAATAAAAATTTTGTCAAGCAGTGATTTTTTCAGTGATTGTCTTAAAAATACATGTAAAATTAATTCTCTCACAATCATAATACTTGATTACAACCTAATATAAATATTACGCAACTTGATTCAATTTTTTTTATTAGAATTTGAAATGTATTTGTTTATTAAACAAAATGTAATATGAATTCAACGTAATTTCAACCAAATATCAATGTTTCAATGTACATCAAAAAAATTTCCACCAAATCTCAACCTAATTTCAACCAATATTCACTTTTGTTCAATGTTGATATTTGACGTTGAAACAACGTTGAAGCTTCAACGTTGCCTCAACTTTCATTTGCAACCATAAATCAACCTAAAATTCAACCAATTTTCAACGTTGAAAATTGACGTTGAAACAACGAAATGTCTCAACGTTGCCTCAACTTTCATAGACAACCAAAATTCAACGTTGATTCAACGTTGAAGTGCAACGTTGAATCAACGTTGAAATGCCTGCTGGGCGAATCAAATCACATTTTTAAAAATACAATTGAAGAAAATAATGATATTATAATTTTCTCTATTTGTTTTAATTTCATCATTTTCTATATTTTAAATAAGTAAAAACTTGAAATACGATATTATATATATATATATTATATTCCATTTGGGTCCATTTGATTTCCATTTGTCCATTTGGGTCCATATGTGTTCAATTTGTGTAAATCAACGCACCCTAAATCTCCTTTTCAAGTGCGACTGTGTGGGATCACGAGGAGATGCAGACATGAGTACAATGGAAGAACTAGAGAATCTAAAGGAGTCTTCTCAGCCATCTAGTGAGGAGTCTTCACAGCCAACTAGTGATAAGTCGAACGGAAGTTCCAGTTCTGATTCAGACATATAAGTTCCACAGAGGGAAGAAAAAGGCACCCCAACCGTGACCTACTTTTGAGTTAACATGATGTGAAGTCCTAAGATGCATCAACTTACAAGATTTGATGATCCTAGTCCTTATAGTAAGCAAAATATAAACATTTTTTATTTATAGTAAATTTTGGTCGACTTTAAAGTGACCTGGAGACAATGCCTTTTGCCCCAGGGTCATGCCTTGAACAATTTTTAATTTTCAACATATCCTGATCCTTGTATGTAAGTTTGGTGAAAATCTGCCCGGCGGTTCTGGAGAAGAAGATTTTTTAGCAACTAGTACTTTTGGTTATGTTTTCCTGATTATCTCCCCTTGTTTAAGGGTCCCAACCCTTATGTTAGTATAAATGGTAGCCCTTGGGCCAAGGATACCCTGTGGCAAATTTGGTATTGATTGGCCAAAGGGTTCTTGAGTTTTCGCCCATATTCTAAAAAGTTAACGCACACCGCACAAATAGCCATAGCATTATCTCTTTGAGCCTTCGGCTCAGAAGAGCTAATAAGGGTAAAGTGAATTTTTCTGGGCACAAAAAACAGGGTTCGAAATAAAAAAAATGTCCGTAAGTCCGAGACTGAGTAAAAATTGCCTTGGACTAGCAGACTTTGTAAAGTACTAGTCCCTGCGGACTAGTCCAAATCCGGATATAAGTCTTGAATCAATTCACATTTTATTAATTTTATTCCCAAGTCTCTCAGACGTTTGAAAATAAGTGATAAATGCCAATGCAATAAAGTGTTTCCAACTGATGTGTGGACAATTATTTCATTGAAAAAATTTAAAGATTTTTGTTATTCTTTTTACATACTAGTGGGCGGACTAGTGGAATAGTGGGCGGACTAGTGGAAGCTAGAAGTCACTAGTCCGTGCAAACTAGTGCTAAAAAAGTTAATTTCCAACTCTGAAAAATGTCCGATAGTGATCAAGTGGTTGTTTATGTATTATGATATCAATCGCTATGCAAGTTCACACTTGATTGGGATCAATGTTCACTAATTGCATCCATACTAAAACATGGCGACTGGATCTTTCAATGTCTCGAGGTTTGGAATATATTTGATTGATATAACAGATTCACTTGCAAACATTTATGTAAATTGTTGTCAGGACAATTTATAATTTATCAATAAAAACACAAATAAATCAAGCACATTTAATTTTTTGATCAAGTTGACAGAATAAGACATTCATTGATAAATTTTCGTACAAGTGTAGTTGAAGTAATCTGACAAGTAAATATCTTAGTTGGTTACTTGTCCAAATGGCAAGTAGGAAAAAAGTTAATGTCGAGCCCTGCTGAACCTTACTTTTAAAATATAAAGCTAAGTATGAGGATTTTTTTCTTGAGAATAAATTTTCTCATTGTCTACACTAAAAATATAACTTTACAAAAAAGAGGCTTATTTAATTTGACAACTTATGTTATACAATATAACTGGCTGTAAATGCATTTTTTCCCACGGGATCTCTAATTCTGCTCAATCAGTAGAAAATTACATCAACTTTTTGTGACCTTGTTAGATGATTTGTGACTAGTCACATCAAAGGGGGGGGGGGGGGTCACTAATGAGCATTCATGTGATATCAGAGATGAGCATAGATTAATTGATTTGTTAATTTAAGCTACAATTATAATGAATCATCATGTATTTTGATAAAGCTGAGTGATGTACTTAGTATCATATTGCGTCTTAATATTAAGCTTTCCACTGACTAAAAGGATTAATTAATCAGGATGCTGTATTTGTAATTAAAAGATTTTTTTAAATTTGTAAATGCATATACATGTACTTTCAGACTGCTGTCCACGATGGATATTCCCATGGCAATGCACAAGGCCTGGAATGGAAAATGAAGTCGGATGATGGAAGCCAAACATTGAAGTGATCTGAACTGTGTGTCGGACAACAATAATGATAAAAGTACTCTTTCTTTAAAACAACTTTTGAATAAGTTAAATTTGCATGATTTATGGAAAACTATGAAAAGTGATAAACAAGGGTATACTTGGTGTAATGGAGAAAATACTCCAACAAGTAGAATTGACTATATTTTACTTTCAAATACTTTTTGTTATCAATGTAAAACTATAAGACTTCAAAACATTCCTGGTTCACATTCAAATGGAACAAGAATGTCTGATCATAAATGTATAATTTTCTCCATGTTAGTAAATGAAACTCTTAGAGGTCCAGGATACTGGAAATTCAACACATCTTTAATTGAAAATGAAAATTTTATCAGTGATATGAAAACTTTTCTCAAAGATTTTAATTATGATAGAGAAAACCCAATAGAATCATGGGAAGATTTAAAGAGAAATGTAAAAGATTTTTGTATTAACTTTTCCAAGAATCTATCAAAATCTTACAAAAGTAAAATAAATTTTATTCAAGAAGAATTAAAAAACATAGAAGACCTGCCCTATGAAAAAATTGATATGAATAGAAAAAGAAAACTAGAAACTCTTGTTGCTACAGCAACAAATAAGGTCTTCCGTTCTCCTCCATTTATCTATAAGAAGAATATTTTTCTATTTAAAAAAAAATGCCAAGAAAAAAAAATATTAATTATTCCTCCATCTGGTCTCGATCCAAAAACCAATAGTATGAAAGTCGGACACGCTAACCACTGAGCCACCAAATTCCACAACATTTATGGTATTTTGTAAGCTTATTATTTAAGGTTGAAGGAAATAGTTTCGAAGTGAAAGAAATAGTTTCATAGTAAAGTCCCGGTCAAATGTCTTAAAAAACTAAGGTATTGGCTGTTTGATGTGAAATTGTATGTAGGAAAATGATTAGAATAATTATGGGACACTTGCAGTGCAGCAATGACACTTAGCATATACAGAGTTGTAAAAGCGAAAGTAATACACGTGGTCAGTTGCAGAGGAAATTCAAAATCCCGGAAAAACAGTGAGTGAGTCATGGGCATTATTTCAACACCATATCGTATCAAGCGGGGTAACTGCAATTGATTTAACCTATCTAAATTGCGTGGAAATTATATGAAAATCGCCATTTCAAAGATTCGATCAATTCATATTTTAATCTAAATAAAATTGAAATAAATTCCATACACCCAAGAAAGCAAGAATACTTGGTATTAAAATGTTGTAATAGAGCAGAAGAATCGAATGATATTAACAACAATTGTAGAAATAGCCGATGCGAGCTTTAATTAATGTTTATGCTCAGCAATAACTAAATCATACTACCTTATAGCATCTTACTAGTAGTTTCAAAATATGTCAGTCCCATTGGAAACAAAACGACAACTTCTGGTTATGAGAGAAAAATTGCATAAATTGAGTTTCTTACTATCCCATAAATAAAAATAAAAAGAGTATTTGAAATGATTTTGGGACCTGTTATTCAGACTGCAAATGTCTAGAAAAACCTCAAAATTAGACCTTTGAACCTTATTCAAAAAGTAATAAAGAAATATTCATTACCTTTATCTAGATTCAGCTTCAAGTGTTTATCTCAAGTTTACCTCTCTCTCTCTCTCTCCCTCTCTCTCTCTGATGACCTTGACCTTTGACCTTGATAAATGACCTTGTACTTTGGCCCCAAAGGTCACGATCAAGCTTAAGGTCGTGGAGGTATTTGCAACTCTTACTCTAACAAATGCCCTCTCTTCTCTAAAAAAACAAAACAAAATAAAACAATCAACAGCAACGTAGAGAAAACGTCTTCAAGCCAAATGGCCCGAAATATTGACATAAGATTCGGAATAAAAGCAAGAAGAGACCTGAAAGAAAGTGTCCTGAGAGTTTTAAGGCGAGTCTTTAAACTATAATGAAATTGTAGTGAATAACGGCAAAATCTGCATTTTTTTTCTGTCTGAAATCCGGCCCAAGTATACTATACGTTTAAGTAGTTCCGGACATTGCGTATTTATTTGCAAATGTGACATGAGCTTACATGTGTAAAATTACTTGAATATTAATTATCTTAATTTGCATAAATCTGCCAGATATGAAGGAAATACTATGATAGTTATATTGTAAAACATGAGTTGGGACCGGAGAGTTTATGCTTTTTAATAAGATGCGAAGCAGGTCAGAAAATTAATTTTATGAACAGCTCAGCAGACTAGCGAATGAAGGTGAGTTTAGTAGACTGATCAGCTGGTCGACGGGTAAGAAGGTCGACAGGTTAGCGAAGTTAAGTGAGATTGGTAGACTGATAAGCTGGTCGACAGGTAAGCAGGTCAACAGGTCAGCAGGCAAACAGATCGACAGGCCAACAGGTCAGCAGGTAAACAGGTCGACAGGTCAGCAGGTAAACAGATCGACAGGTAAGCAGGTCGACAGGTCAGCAGGTAAACAGGTCGACAGGTCAGCAGGTAAACAGGTCGACAGGTAAGCAGGTAAACAGGTCGACATGTAAGCAGGTAAACAGGTCGACAGGTAAGCAGGTCGACAGGTCAGCAGGTAAACAGGTCGATATGTAAGCAGGTCGACGGGACATCATGTTAGCGACCTCTTAGTTGTGTATAAACAACTTCAGTTTATTTTCATTCATAATATTCTACCAATTGACATGTAGACATGTTACATTGTAACCTGTTTACCTGTCGACCTGCTGACCTGTTTACCTGTCGACCTGGTGACCATATAATCTATAGAGTATCTTTGGTAAATATTTATTCATGGCTGACCTGTCGACCTTTTTACCTGTCGACCTGCTTACCCATATGTATTGTTATTCAAGCTTTATGAATATGTATATTATGTAGATGTCATTAATAAATATGTAAATTAAATATTCATAATTTATGGACTATGCCTATTTACTCATTCTGTTAAGAGTGAAAATCCGCAGGAACTACAATACCGTATACTACACTTGACCCGAGATATTATAGTCAAATTTCTGAGTCACTGAAATAAAACAATTGTGTATGCTAAAAAAAGGAATCTTAAATCTTACAACAGGCCTAAGGGCTTTGAATCGCTCTTCTGATAAATTGTACATCATATCACTTGTATTCGAAGCCTCTAATCCTCAGTATCCTAAGACCAAAGTTGCGTCACCTGACAAAGGTTGAAGAATCGTAACCAATAAGGACTACTTTTTGATCGACATTCTCCCAAAACCCAAGATCCATCAAATAATCAATACTCAAGATAATAAATGGAATGGTTTTTACTTCTATCCTTTTTCAGTATTTTTGACTTAACGAATAGATTGACTTTAAGAAAAGAAATCAAGAATATGATAAACTTGTTAATCAGTAAGAACATCTAATGGTTAAGCCAACAGCAATTCTATATTTGATTGCCATCCCTATCTAATATGTAATATAATAATGTAAATTGCATGTATTATGATATAAACTTACATTATATAACTCTTACTTCTAAGGTGTCCAATTTCTATGAGAAGTTCCCTCAAAGCAAAGTAATTTGCTTTGTTTTGTAATTTGTATTAAATATCATCCAATATTTTTTTTTAGATTCTAGAGTTCTTCAGCATATCTCTAATCTGGTCCCGCTTTTCAAAGGAAACATGGTAAGGGCACTAGATCATGACAATGTAGACAAAATATGTCATCAATTGAAACTCGCTCATGGTCATTACACTACCTTGATCGGTGTTCTAAAAGAGGACAGAAATAAGAATATAAGTTACATCGACGATTTAAAAATCCCAAATGTGGAAGAGATGAAAGGTGATTGGAGGTGATCATACAAGAGAAGCGCTACAACAGCTTCACAGAGACGGAGATATTGATCAACAGATTTGCGTCCTGAAGAACAAAAACTCTATTTACCAACGTTTCATAGATATTGTGTTCAAAATATATAATTTGTTTGGTATGACATGACCGATTCAGATGGTCATCCCATAAGAAGGCCACAGTTCAGATATAAACGACAAGACTGTACAGAGACTGGCTTATTTTTTGGGAAAAAATGCAAATTTTCCAATGACAAGTATCATGTTTCCCACTTCCGTCACGAAGAAAAGGGTATAATTGTAAAACATTTATATCTTGATTCAGGACATACTAACGTGCAACGTAATCGTGGCAAGCATGCCAAGTCGTGTTCTGGACATGATACTAGTAGTTATAACAATCGTTTAATCAGATAAGAAGAACACTAGGAAAAATATTGTTTTTGATAGCTTTTGTTGACATTTTGATTCTTGAAACAACTTTATACTGTTTATTTTTCAAATTTGACTAAATTTTACTTCTATAGAACTTTCAGCCCTTCTTTATTCGCATATCTATAAATTACTGAGAATTATAAATTTTTATTCTTCTTCTCTGATGTTTTGGTGGTGGCTTGTATAACCAATCCCCAATGGTCTCCTGAAACTAACAATTGCTTTTTAGGTAGAACAATCAGCTTATATCTTAAAGAACAAACACCAATTCATAACTGTCCAAGGTTCAATGAGACTGCATGCAGCTGTTCCTGTGAGCACTAGCACTATTGCAGTACGACAACTAAGTTGCTACTGTCCACACTGTCTAGGTGATATCTGTCAAAGTCAATGCGGCTGGGAGATTACGAAATGTAGAGTATGAAGAAAACGCCCTCTGACAACACAGCAAGTACAGTACAGGAAACAATTGACACCAACCATGATCATACACACACAAAAGAAAGAGAACTTAAAAAAGATGATTAGGTGTCTGCCGTGTATGAATTGGAGTGGTACCTTGATGGCGTTACTGATGTTCATGAAAAACAAAATGAGTATCAAATTAAATTCCTTACGAGAGCAGGAAAATATGGAAATGCATACTAGTTTACTCAAAAGAAAGATAAAATCTGGATGGGAAAAGATAAAATCCTGATTACTCCCTCCATGGAGTAGAGGAAATAGGAAAAGCATGCAAAGTATACAAGTTATCGACAGATGAACAACAAAGTATAGATCATGCTTTTCAGGAGTACATGATTGACAAAGCCACTAGATAATAAGATTTGAACTACGACGAACCTTTACTAGTTGTAATATTTTCGTGTTCCTTTTTATTACTAATTGAAAGTTTTACAGTTGCTATATCTCATTCAGCCCCGCAGACATGTATATACGTCCTATTTTAAGTGCAGTATTTACCCAGAGACGTGTATATACGTCGGGAAAACCCACATGTACTTGGCCAATGACGTATATACACGTTCCAAAACCCAACTGTCAAACAAACGCTGATTGGTCCAAAATAGAGAAAATACTAGTAAGAGAAATGGAAGGGTATACTCCAGTAAAATTATGTCTTACAAAACTTTTGTGTTGTTTACCTCATTAATATTCATGATAAAAATAGAACCAGACAAAGAAAATGCAAGCGTGGTGTACAAACATGGCGGCGGTTTTCAGAGACGACGATAGTGGAGAAGAATTGGAGGGTTTTACGTTAGAGGATGTACAAAAAGCTGAAGTAAATTACGTAGCAAATCTGCTGGCATATGATGATGCACTGGGAGCAGGTTCAGATGTGGATTTATCCGTTTTAACCGGAAAGTGAAAGTGACAGTGATATTGTCTTGGCTGATTATAATCGTTGGACAAAAAACTTGCGGGAAACAAATACACCGGAATTTACTGGACATCAGCCTGGTCCCGTAAACATTCTTGACGCCGAGAAGAATGAAATAGACTTCTTTAATTTGTTTTTTACAGAGGAATTTTACACTTAAATGGCAGAGGAAACAAACCGTTATGCAGAACGAAACATTTTGATAAAACCAAATCCTGGGTGGTATGAGACGACCCTGAAGAAATGAAGGCATTCATGGGATGTTTGATTGTCATGGGGATTGTTTGTGCCCCCGCCCAAGACTTGTATTGGACTAAAGATAAACTGTTTCACCTTTCATGCCTTGAGGAAAGGTTTACAAGAACACCTTTTGAAAATATACAAAGATATTTTCATGTGGCGGATACTATAAAGAACCCACCTCGTGACCAGAAAGGACATGACAAATTGGCACATGTTCGGCCAATTGTTGAAGAAATTCGAGTGAATTTTAAGAGAGAATATAATCCCCACACGGAGATTTCAATTGATGAGGTCATGATTGGATTTTCTGGACGTCTGAGCTTCACCACTAAACACAACTAAAGCAGACCAGGAAGTACAAAGGAGACAGAAGGATGGATCCGTGAAGGCAGTTGGCTGTCCGAATGTTGTGAAGTTGTACAATGCGCATATGAATGGTGTAGACCATGCAGACTAACTTAAGTCTACATACAATATTTCAAGAAAAATTATGAAATGGTGGAAGTATTCGTTCTTCATTCTTTTTTTTATGTCTGCATTGTAAATGCATTTATTCTGATGGGTGAATCTCCAAATCACATTTTGAGAACCAAGACGAACAAACAGAGAACCAGAACACAATTGGAATTCCGCAGTAAACTGGTCCATCAGCTGATACATGTAGGTATGTTCACGACCAGGAAAAGGAAACACATCTTCAATGTGGAGCGTTCGCAGGAGCATCACTGGTGGTAATCTTCCTTGTCTATTATGTAAAATTGTTCATAAATGATGTCGTAAATGGCCTGCGCGTTGTCGGAATTGGGTCATTCCTCCACAAAATGGGGGGGGGGGGGTGTTGTGTATTTGAAGGGGTGTTATATTTTTTAAATTTGGGATCGGGCTCAGAGCCTGTGTAATTATTCTCTCTCTTCCGGAATTTGCACCACGAGGCGCACGTTTTGAAATTTTCAACAGCAGAGATTTGCGTAAGGCATTTGTTGTCGTTTGATTGATTAATATACATAATATTTTACCTAAAGTGATTTGTGTCGTCAATTTTATCTGGGGAATCACTTTAGTGCAACAAAACACTGTTCTCAAGGAGTCTGTGGAAGTTACTCAAGTTATGCAAGGAGTTTTTTCTTCGATTTTCCAAACCTTGGAGAGAATCCAATATTGAAAGGTGTAAACGATTGGTGAATGCTTGTAAACGGCAAGGTTGTTCAACTAAAGTTGTAATATTTAGAAATAAGGGCAAAATCAAACCTAATGAAAAATGGTTCATTGGAAAACATGTTTTGGAAACAGTTCTAAAATTAACTTACTTCTGAATTATTTTTCAATATAATAATAAATTTGTAATGGTGGAAAAACAGTTGTCTGACCAGGGTTGAAATGCATTGTTTGTGTTGAAAAAAATATAAGAAGCTTGTCCCTTAATCATGAAACTTTATTATCATTGCTATGGTGGAGGCATTGTTAATTATGCATCACAAATCAGGGGATCTTATAAAGGTGACAATGTTGAAAAACTACACCTAGATTTTTGTAAACAAATATTAGGAGTTAAAATTCTACATGTAATGCAGCTGTTTATGCTGAGTTAGATAGAGGGCATTCTCAATGATAAAATTTTGGAGTATTATTTTAGACAGCGAGAACTGTATTATTAGAAATTGTTATGAGAAGATGTATATTAACTGTGAAACGTGTGCACAAAAAAGGGCTTTTCAGGTGAAGAAACTTTTAAATGATCTTAGTTTTAGTAAAGTTTGGGCAAACAACAAATTAATACAACTACCGTACTTAAACATGTATTGAACAAAGGATTTTGGATCAGGCTAATCAAGAAATATTTTTTTCTAAAATTGAGAGTTAACAGAAATATTCCTTCTATAAATACCTACTTGATGGGTTTTACCTTCAGTGTTATTTTAAAAAATCTATTCCAACTAAATTTCAAAAATGTATATTAAAAAAAGACTATCATCACACCTGTTAGCTATCGAAACAGGGAGATATAATAAAACTAATAGATCGCATGGGAAATGTTTTGCTTGTCATAATTGTGTGGAGGACAAATATCATTTTTTTACTGGTATGCCCTGTTTATGCAGATAATCGAAGCAGATTAATTTTAAAATACATCATTAAACAAGAGGCCCATGGGCCTTATGGGTCACCTGAGCATTATGCAACAATTTTCCAGTTTTTGAATTTGATTCATGTTTTAAGCCAGATGCTATATGACATTCACAATTTTGAAAAAGGCATCATTGATCATCATAACAATACACTTAGCAGTTGAATAGCTTGGTTACTGAATACCCATATGCAGGGTAGGGGAACAAAAATGCATTCAAACTAACCAGTAGTGCCCCTAACCCTGTGACATAAACCCCTGACCCTAGGTCCACACATTACACAAATTTCAAAAAGGCACCCTTAATATCAAAAAATAAATAAATGTTTTATAATACAAAAGAGCAGATTTCAAACAATAAATTCATGATCAGTATATACCTAAGTAGAGCCCCCATTCCTGACCCTGGGGCTATGAAATTCAAAATTCTTAAAGATTAGGGCCCTTGCTCATCATAACTATAAAGGTAGTTCATCTGCTTTAAACCCAGAGATAAAGAAATTTTTTTTTAAAGATTTAACGTATTTTCATTATATAATCAATTGAGCCCCGCCCCCCTAAAACCAGAACCCCTGATCCAGGGGCCATAAAATTCACAACTTTGGTAGAGGCACTCATGCTCATCATAACTATGCACTTAGTTGGTTTATTTAATACCTAGGAGCAAAGTAGAAGATTTTCAAAGAATTCATGTATTTTCACTATATAATCAATAGAGCCCCCCCCCCTAACTCCAGAACCCTTGACCCTGGGGCCATAAAATTCACAATATTGGTAGAAGCACTTATCCCCATCATAACTATGCACTTAGTTAGTATATTCAATACCCAGGGGCAGAGGAGAAGATTTTCAAAGAATTCACGTATTTTCACTATATATAATCAATAGATCCCCGCCCTAACACCAGAACCCCTGACCCTGGGGCCATAAAATTCACAATATTGGTAGAAGCACTTATCCCCATCATAACTATGCACTTAGTTAGTATATTTAATACCCAGGGGCAGAGTAGAAGATTTTCAAAGAAATCATGTATTTTCACTATATTTCATCAATAGAGCCCCGCCCTAACACCAGAACCCCTAACCCTGGGGCCATAAAATTCACAATATTGGTAGAGGCACTCATCCCCATCATAACTATACACTTAGTTTGTATATTTAATACCCAAGGGCAGAGAAGAAGATTTTCAAAGAAATCATGTATTTTCACTATATATAATCAATAGAGCCCCGCCCTTACACCAGAACCCCTGACCCTGGGGCCATAAAATTCATAATATTGGTAGAGGCACTCATCCCCATCATAACTATGCATTTAGTTAGTATATTTAATACCCAGGGGCAGAGTAGAAGATTTTCAAAGAAATCATGTATTTTCACTATATATAATCAATAGGGCCCCGCTCTAACACCAGAACCCCTGACCCTGTGGCCATAAAATTCACAATTTTGGTAGAAGCACTCTTGCTTATCATAACTATGTACTTAGTTGGTTTATTTAATACCCAGGAGTAGAGAAGAAGATTTCCAAAGAAATAAGGCATTTTCACTATATACTTATTTAGCCCCGCCCTAGCACTAAACCCCTGACCCAAAGGCCACAAATTTCACAATTTTGACACAGGACTCAATGCTGATTACAATCATGCTAACAGCTTGACGCTTGATGTCCAGGAGTAAAGAAGAAGATTTTTAAAGATTTCATTTATTTTAGTGGTTTTGGCCCCACCCCTCAGGCCCCAGGGGGCCAGGTATCATGAAATTCACAATGTTTGTTCCCCTTCACCCATAGATGCTTTGTGCTAAATTGGTTCAGTGGTTGCAGAGTAGAAGCTGAAAATGTTCAAATGTTAACACACGACGAACGACGGGCGACAAACGACGGACGACGAACGAAAACAGATAGCAATAGGTTACCTGAGTTTACTCAGGTGACCTATAAACCATCCATGTTCAAATTATTGCAATTTTTTAATACTGAGAACTATAAAGATATGTGTAACCTTGGTAAAAATATTTATTATACCTTGAGGCGTAGAGATGATCTGGTATTCCGATCATTATATCTTTTCTTTTATTCTTGTTTGTTTGTTTGTTTTTACAACTATTATTTATATGTATATACGTATACATTTATAATTGTTCTCCTGTAAAATATCCACTTCTGTACTGTTAAGAAACTGGTTATTCTGTTTATATACTGATGAGCTGTAAAGCTCTAAGTGATAATAAAGAAAGAAGAAACTGAAAAGCTGATTAAGGATACATGTACATGTACATAAAGCAAGCTTTTGGAAGAAAGGGCTAACAAATGATACCCAGACTCAATTCCTGGAACCCAATTTGAAGAAGGTACTTTAGTACAGCATACTATGTTTTGAAAGTTTGCTATAACATAAACTAGTATATGTAGAAAAATACGTTTTTTAATATTGCAATACTGTTCATCTGTTTTGCTTTAAATATTTTTTGGACAGATTAAAAAGATACACAACAAAGCGAAAATGTCCAACTCGCATCGCAGACAAAAAAATCTCATCCCAGGAAAATGGCAAGAAAATCCTTTTATCAAGAGTCCCGTGGGGATCCGGGTTAGAATAGGTCCTCAGTACTCCCTTGCTTGTCGTAAAAGGCGACTAAATGGGGCGGTCCTTCGGATGATACCTTATAAACCGAGGTCCCGTGTCACAGCAGGTGTGGCACGATAAAGATCCATCCCTGCTCAATGGCCCTGAGTGCCGAGCATAGGCCCAAATTTGCAGCCCTTCACCGGCAATGGTGACGTCTCCATATCAGTGAAATATTCTGGAGAGGGACGTTAAACAGTATACAATCAATCATTTTTATCAAGAATTAGAACTGACTGAATTCATAGCAAATACAAGTACAATGAAGTGCATATACCTCAATGTCAAAGTATCTGTCAGATAGATTGACAGACAAATGGTTTCAGGTCAAACCTCAGGAACCATCAATAAGTGCACAAATCGAGAGGAACATCAATATTGAATTAGAGGTTCGAAATAAAAACTTGAATGCTACTAAAAAATTTGCTCCAAAATGAAGTTGATCATCTCCAAACATTTAGTAGTCCTAAATAACCTTAGAAACAAAACAAACCTCTGTAGAGACTTCGGGTGAGTTTACTTTTGATGTCACAATCAAGGATGAAGAGTTAAAGTATTATTAAGAACTAACCATATCACAATTTATTTGTTTGTTGGGAGTGTTTCTGTTTCAGATTTAATGTTAGCACCTCTAAAAATCTTACATGGGTTCAGTTTTATCATATTCAAGATTTCATTTGTGCAAAAGCATAAGATGTTTAATACATTGTTCAAAGGTATTTTTCCACAATCTAGAGACTTTAATTTAGTGAAAATATGCTCCGTGCAAGGACCACAATGCATATCAACTTTAGGTTGTAATTGCTGTATTTAGAATCTCGGGAGGGAGAAATGACGAGTAAATTCCAAGTTAATGATTGTTTTTACATTGTAGAGGATGACATATTGAGATAAGACTTCGGAAAATGGAATCGACAATGAAAGAAGTGACATGGAATACAGATAAAGAGGCGAAACTGACATTAAAGAACTATTTTTAAAGAACATTTCTCTTTTGGCTCGCAGGCCTATGTTGACAGCTACTGCAGTTATGTTAACTGCGGTTGAATCATAATTAATGAGGCTAATAATAGTTGGCCATAATTAAAGAGGCTAATAACTATGCTAAGGATTTGCAAACTTGTAATTTTTATGTACCATCATAAGTATTTCTTTCTCATTTTCTGTCCATTTAATTCTTTCCTCGTCAGTTTCATTCATTTTCGCATAGTGTTTGAACAACATCTTCCTCTTTTTGAATTTGTTATTAGGGTTGAACTTTTTTTTGTATTCCACATCATCCTCAAACTTGATTTTTTTTTTTCTTGTAGTTGCTTTCTCATCTAGTCGTTTTTCTTTTCATAATAGATGCAGACTTCACATCTGTTAGAGGCAGTGTGGGCAATGGAGAACCCTTACATTCTTCTTATTCTGCATTTCTTTTCACAGCTGAATCTAGGGCAGCCATTACTGAAATATCTTGGTCACATGGATTTGGTTTCTTGGTTCGTCTTGTTGTCACTTTTCCTCCTGTTCTTTTTTAATTCTGTTAAATTGAAAACCCGTTTTTCTTCTGTCTTCTTCCCCAATGCTCATTTTG
>NW_026936075.1:0-20000 GCF_032062105.1 Saccostrea cuccullata | reverse complement strand
GGCATTTCGGTGACTTCAATGGTCATTCCGGTGATTTGTGTTACCCCATTTTTGGCATCTCTCACGAGAGATGACACATTAAGTTTGATTTCCGGATGTGAGGTCCCAGTGTAAGCAGCCATTAAAAATCGGTAAGCCTCGGATGATTACGCTCGTGCGGGGCAAGAACTATCCGAGGAGCACCGAGTGGTCACTTTGATGATGATGCGATTTTCTAAATGTAGAGCGGTAAACAATGAGCGATCCAAACATTGAAAAAGAAAAAGGGCTGCACAGGAATCACAGAGGGCCAGACACACAATATCGCCTGCTTGTTGTTTGCATGGTGTTCAAAATATATGTACTTATTTAATCATCTACATGTTAACAGGTAGGCTACTGCGTAAATGATCTATGGTCTGCACCAGATGGAATATTCTTACTAGGTCAGCGCGTTGAATCACAAATGATCTGCTGAGGCGTGGATCCAACAATTTACAGAAAACAACATCAAAGTTAATACATTTACATTTAGTACTATAAACTGCTATGAATTGATGTCGAAAACTTTTTTATGGTTGTCATTCTATAATTTATTGCCATTTTTCCACAAAAAAATACATGTATAGGGATAAGAAGAGACAAGAATATATTTGAAAAACTACGAGCATTGGAAGAAAACTCATTATGATCGAGTATTTTCTTGAATGTTTACAGTTTTCTTTTTAATCATAAGGTGGCATATTTATGCCATCCACATAATTTTTTGTCAACATAGCATATCTTGTCAAGTCTAGATAACTATCTCGACAAGTCATGATAACTTTCTGGTTTGTCGACAAACACCGACTTTATATCTTGTCAAGTCAAGATAAGCTATTACGTTTTGTTGCAATAGCTATCTTGACATGACAAGATATATTTTAATCGCAATACAAGATAAATTATCTCGTTTTGTCAAGATAGCTTATCTTGACTGTACAAGATAAATATTCTGTCTTTAATAGAAAAAATGTTACATTCCACTGTTTATTCTTTGACACAGATGGAGCCAAAGAGATGACATTTAAGGCTTTCTGGAAAGCCAAACTTGTAACAACTTGAAAATCAATAATCACCGGTAACATCTACAATATACAGCATTTAATGGCTATTTTAGCAGCGAATGCAATAATCATGTGTTTAATATAGTCTGAAAAATTTAGCTGGATCGATAAAGTATGAAGACAGAAGTTTGAAAAATCTCGATCTGCACCGACTTATAATTTGCCCCGGCCCGGGTTTGCCCACCCATTGTACCAACACTCATTAAAGCCAATATTTTCCGCTATAATCATTTGTTGTAGGTTTTTAAATAATATTAGTAATAGAACGTGATATTGTACATGCAGGTTGTAAATTACGGTATATTACAAGCCGAGTATTTTTACGTTCGCCTTCACTTTGGTGCATGCAATGATAGGAAAAATAGTTCGTTCTTCACATGACTCGTGATTGCCGATGCATTACTGACATGAAATGTTCATCATTGTTTGAAGGTTTATAAAGTTTCGTTAAAGGTCTGTTTATCCAAAAAATATTTTTACAATAGCTTCTAAACTAAGTGTGGCATAAAGTCAAAACCTTTACAGTTTATTAATATATCGTTGATTAATAGACAGAGAGTATCATTTGATAACAAATAGTAGTAGTAGTAGTAGTGACAGATGTGTCTGTTAGGTTGTCATTGCCTGTAGTTGGATGAAAGCCATGAACTTCAGCCACCATGGTATTGCAGATCTCTTACCATCAAACTTGGTGAGGGTTACATTGGGTGTATGTGGCCTTGATTGCCTTGATGTTGGTGTTGGTGCAGTCATCGTCTGTGTCGACTGCTCTTGATGTACCACTGCCTGTTGTGACGTTTGTTGAGGCTTGGGTGAGGTTGTCGTTGTTCTTGTTGCCCCTCCTCAGTAATCTCACTCGGGATGGGCATCTTTGAGGATCTTAAGTAGTACCTATGCATACACTGAGTAGAGGTTGTCTAGAAGGTCGTACCAGGATCGTCTCCACCAATTTGACAGATGGGTCTTTTTCCTTATAAGACACACAAGTCCTGTAAGAGTGTAGGAGGACCGCTCAAAACTGCCTACAACCCAAATTAAAAGGATTCAAATATAAATTTAATCTTTATTTAGTGGCGTCTCTGCATGGAATGACCGAGAGTCGGGCCACTTTCCATACGGAGACCCACACTGCGGGTTGTAAAGTAGTCATAATGCATACTTTTATTGATAAATAGAAAGTATGTCAGAAGAACAGTAGTAGTATATATAATCAATGTTTGATACAGGGTGGTACAAATATAAATAATGCTTAAAATGAAAAACCTAATTACAGTAATAAAATTTCAAAAATAAATATAAAATTCTAAATTCAGGTGTCCTTTTTCGAATGTTTAAAATGTAAAGCAATTTTTGACATTTATAAATTTTATGAATGACGGACATGGAAATAACGAACAGTATTCAATCTCAACGTCCATTAAACAAATACACAAAATAAGAGCAGAGCAAACACGGACCTCCGAAACATCAGAGGTGGGATCAGGTGCCATGGAGGAGTGAGCATCCCCTAACGACATTTCATATCCGTCGTGTGCTCCTTGTCATGATCAGGAGATAACGGTAAAAATCCGTGGTCAATTCAGTGTATAAATAATGGACTTACATTTGGTATGAAAAACGTCAGTCAGCATTTCATTCAATGATAAATTGTATTTGCTGACAAGGTCATTGTATCGACCATAGAATTTACGAAATGATGACTTTAAACGAGACTGTTGATATTCTTGTTTCATCAACAGTAGTAAGGGTAGTAGTCTGGGGTCAGTTTGGAGTCAATGACGTCATGGGTCCATTTAGGGTCAGGGGTCATTTAAGGTCACAACTCCCGAGGTCTGTTTGGGGCCACTTATTAACATGAGGTCACTGCACCAGTGGGGTCCCTCTTAGGTCACACAATAATGGGTCTGTCTAAGGTCAAATACATTTTTTTAGCTGTCCAAGGTCACACTCTTTTTTCTGGGTCATATGAGGTAATGCTTTTAGAGTCAACTACATGTATGTTAAAAAAGGGTCAAATGAAATGTCACATCAAGGTGATTGGCACACCCTATGTACATCTATTATTCAAGAGTGAAAAAAGGTCACAGATCAGAATTAATTCAAGAAGAGAGTCACTTATTCAAAGTTCAAATGAAAGTTAAAATAAGATCCAATTGAAGGTCATAGGTTGAACTTGGATCAAAAAAATAGAGCTACTTATTAAGGTGAAAATGAAGATTACGAGGCGAAGGTCACGTTTTCATGGTCAGGAAAGATAAAATTAAGTCAGGATGAAGTTAAAATCTGAGGTCATTGTTATTTCTTAAATCCAATGCTATAAAAGGATACTCAATTTGTAAAATTAACACAGAAGTCACTTACACTGACAATATACCACACAGTGAATGTAAAACAGTAAGTATAAATATTTCTGTTAAAAAATATTGTTTTCTGCCTATTACTACTATCTTCTGACTTGGTTTAAAATCCTTATATGAGTATTGGAAAATAAATTCTTCATAGTATTCATAAACTAAAAAAGAAGACACTAGAATAGAATATAATGATATTTTAATATGTTTGATTTTGTTACTGACAATGATATTATAGCAATTTCATACATTCGTACAAGTATAAAACAATTTTCACGAAAAAGTATGAACATTCCAATTCTAAATGCCGATATCATCCAGTCTATATTTTCATAACATTTTAAAAGAAACTCTTTGCTTGACCAAGGATCGCTTAAAAAAGAATATCAGGTCATCGATCTTATATCAACCACGGTGGTCAGCATTTTAATTTACCTGATAATTCTATTTTTATATATGAAAGTTTGAATTCTCGAAAAGATTTATCACCACACAATCAGTCCGTCGCTGAGTATAGCTTGTCGTAGACAATGAAAAGAATTTTGGATTAGAAAACTAGGGACAACTTTTCCCTAGGGATGTAATGACAATGTCGAGTTTATATCCCATACTCCATTTTTACGTCTCTTACCAGTTGGAATTTTATTCAATTTTTGGCAAGCAAGACACTTGATTTGAAGCATTCTGCCTATTCATAATAAGAAGAAAATAATTCATATCTTACAAGTATTTTGACAAATTCATGTATTTTAATGTAGCTGCAGATCTGTAGCCTTCCAAAAATTATATATTGATATCTATTGCTCGCAAAAACATAGAGAAATAAATCGAGAAGCGAGCACACTTTTTTGTGTGTAATAAATATACTTTTTTTTCAATGGGTGGCACTGTAGTTCTCCGGTCTATCGATATATTTTTTTCAGAGAGATTCAGATCTGCAGCTAATTTTAATGTAATGATATTGAAAATGTCACTCTTTATTTTATTTCACATTACCTATATCTGCATTTCCATGCACATCCGATTTTCTATTTTTTTAACGAAGCATCATAGATAACACAGATAAAGTATAATCACAACCGTTTAATGTTCGATGTAGATTCAAATATAGGGATATGAAATTCTTCCCTCATTAAAAATTTATAAATCACTACGATTATTTCAAAATAAAACCTAAAATAATAATAGTTAAGATATTTCTATTTTTGACGTTGTGGTATTCCATCCCCAAAATTATATATACAATTTTATTCATGTACGCTCTTAAAAACTTAGACTACTATCTATACATTGAATCGAAAAATTCCTCGACACACAACAACTTCAACCGATTCATTATTGGTTTTCAAATATCTCATGTCTTTTGAAAACAATTTTAATTTGCGTCGTAGTGTGATGAATGAAATCTAGTTTCTTCAAGTCATGTCCAAAAATACCTTCTTTTTTTAATACATTTTATTTCCATTTTAGTCTTGTAGAATTATTTTCATTATGGCTATTTATAAAATGAATATCAATACATTCAGAGTTGAGTCAAAATTTGACCGTGAAACTTGAACACAATCAATCGTATTCCATATAACCTCATTATATTTTACTGAAGTATCTAGTATACTTGGATATTAATCATTAAACCAAAAAAGAGAGTCAACAATATAAAATAACTTACTAAACTGTTTGTATATAAAATTAATCCTGAGCTTTTTCCTTTCTATCTTTCATTTAATAACGAAAAAATGAAATAATTTCATTAACAAGCAGTAGGCTTTTGTATTTTTGATTGATAGTATTTAACATACATCTATCTTAAATTTAGTGGTTTTATCTAAAGTTTTTATTGTTTTACATGTGAAGCTGAGTGTATTGCAAAGGGAATCTGTAAAAATTAAGCTGAATAATAATCTCCCGACCTAATTTAACTTAGTTGTGAAATCATATCCAAATCAGTTTTTTAGGGTTTGTTTTAAGCATATATGTATGTGTACAATTAAATATATTCATACAGTATACCAAAGCCTGCTTTAGATTCTAGCTAATCCCTCATAGTCATAATCGAAATCATTTATCGAAGTAGTACATGTATTCTGTGTGTTTAAATGTATTCAAAACGTTTTCATTATAAATAACTTAAGTATTATCGAAAATACTTATCTTTTACTTCAATGAGCATCATGTACTCTCTGCTTATGCATGTAAAAGTCTGTTGAACTGTTCAGGCGATTCTGGACCTTTGTCTTCCGATGAGCAGTGGAAAATTCTAAGAAGATAGAGACATAGATGAAAAAAACTTATCGAAGAGGTATCTTGTCTGTGTTTCCTTACATTGTGTACTTTTATTTTTACAATAATAAATGGTTGATAAATTAATGCCGCGTTCAAAAACTTGAACTTAAATTATCACAAAAAACTGAAAACATTGTTTTCAAACTTATCTCTTGCTTTAATGGCCCTTTTTTACTCTGTTTATGACTGTGAAATCTCCTTTGACTGTTGATGTAACGATTGCTGGACTTCCCGTCTTTTATTGAGTCGTGAAAAGTCATAACTTCAAGTATACATGTACGTGTCTCGGGGTTGAGGATTCTCGGTCTGCATGCGTTAATCTGGATACTTTACCACGGGAAATGTGGTTAATAAAACGTCACTGTACTTTCGATGGTAAACTGAATGTTTGAAGAGAATAGCTGTCTTTGTTGAATGCAATACTTTGTAGACTGGTCACTGGTTGTAGAATCTACTTTCTAAACAGGGATGGGCTTGTCTCCTTACAATTTTTGTCATTAGGAAGTATACGTCTGAATGTCGCAAAGCAAAGCCTTCGAATGAGTTAAAATCGTGATTAAAGTGAATACCTGTTCTACAGGTATCGACAGGTATCGACCTTTAAATACTGACCAATAGCTACTGTCGCTTTTATAAGCACATAATAAACAAAAGCACGTGTTCCTAGTACATATGATAAATTAATGTATATTGCTGCATAAGTAAGGGAAGTTGACGATAGAAAAGTTAAAGTCATCACGTTTATCATATAGCTTGGTTGTTAGATTACCATTTGTGTCTTTTTCAAGTAAAATATCCAAGTATAAAGCAGAAGTGTCGGACTCTGTGGTATTTTTTATCTCAAGCTCACCAGGATATATCGTGTCAACGTAGGAATGGAAATTATCATTATTTATTGACAATTTGTCTGATATAGATTCAATAATTGGAAGAGAATTGTTATCACTCTCAGAATCAGACGATATAATAATCTGGTGTTTAGCCTTTCTGGTAGGCATACGAAGTGGTTCAACTTTAAATGGTTATTTCTCTGGGGATGACAAAATTTCAATAATTTCATCAACATCTTCTTCTAACTTCTCTTACCTTCTTTTTGGAACCTTTCTCTTTTGATGATTTTTTTTTCAAGACACTAGGGGACTTTTCTTCTTTGCTTTCCCCCGAAGAATCCGATGATATTGTGGTATACCATAAACCCATCCATTGTGGACGAATTTCCACCCTTCCAGGATTGTATTCCTCAACTTCCTCACTTACATTTTCTTCTTCTATGTCTATGAAAGTTGAAATTCAAATTCATACTCATATCTTTGATTTCAAAGGAGAAAAGAAGTCTCATTTCTTATTAAATCTTTAAAATATTATATCATCTTACCTTTCACTGCTTCTGCATAAGACTTTTTCAAGAAGATTTTCTTTGACATTGTGATAGTAAAACGCAAATCTATTTCTTTGAATTTTCGATGCCTTAAGGATGAAAGTTTTCTGGACTTCTCCAACCTCCATATTTATCAGAACAGAAAGATTTTGCAAAAGTGTATCAGATACAGAATTCAGTTTAACCAAAGGTTTCATTATGTAACACTGTTCTCCAATTTCAAGATTGCTGTTTTTACGGCATTTCTCACAGACATGATTTCTTTTAGAAGATCTTTCGGCTTTCCAGCTTGAAGCAGTTTGATTTCATTTTGTAGAATTTTTTCGCTGTGGACTGCCCAATAAACTTCACCACTTACATTTCCTTTTCCATGTACTGCTTTGGAAATCTCTCCATTAAAAGATTGAAAAGCAAAACATGAATAAACCCAGAGTGGTCCCCAGTTATCCACACAATCCACTGATGTTATGCACATTTAGGCCACAGACAGCATCCCCATACAGGGTTGCCATGCATTTGTAAAACATTTCCAAAAGCATCCTTGCCCTAGAGAGATAAAATGTTTTAATCTTCTCTTGAAAAAGAAAAAATGTTCTTTCAACAAAACAAGGGAAATGCTCCAAATATGCATCCGACAGTTGTTCTTTTAAGCAGGGTAGCCCATAATAGATGAGAAAAGATCGGAACTCAGATGCTTTCCAGTGATTGAGATTGTTTTGAATTTTTCTTGGAATACGATGGATCAGATAGGGAACTTTGATACTTTGTAAAATTTTATCAATGAAGTAAGGCTACTGATAATTGGCTCCGTCTATCCACATGCTTAATATCTTTGTTTGTTTTTCACAGAAGAAAGCCATGCATGTGGTCTATGGTATAATTTTCTTGAAATTCCATCCATGGAACTTCCATAAAATCCGTAGGCAGCTTTTTTTGATTGTATGGCTTCATGAACATTTGCTTCAATTGATAATCTTGTCCGCAGTTGAGGTTTAGTCTCACGAAATGGAAAGCTGCAGGTATGGCCCTTTCCACCACAACCCCTGGCTCTTCACAATAAAGGCAAGCACACAAGCCATTATGTTGCATCATGTTAAAAACGCATGCTCTTGCTTGAAGATCCATAGTCATGGCGTTTATTATAGCGTGAACTGTCTGTTTCCCAGATGGAGTTTCTACTTGCATTCCAGTGTTGTATTACATTCTCATTTCATTGACAAATGGAAAAAAGAAAGTATTCATCAAAGGTTTGCCTTGTCCTTGCCAGAGTCCCCATGAAATCATGTTTTTCTTCAAAAACCTTGATTGTGGATTGAGTTCATTGATGACAAGGTACACTGGACATATTGAGACTTTTGATGATTTAAATGAGGAAACTCCATCGGTAAAAATAGTTAATGTGACAGTCGTGTTCTTACACTTTTTCTTAATTTCTTTGTACTTTTTGCCATCTGTTATGTCATGAATTTCCTCACTATCATTAGATCTTTGAAATGAGGACAAAACTTCATCATTATTTCTTAATTTTCAAGTATCTCTTTCAGCTGTAAGTATAAATCTCCTCTAACGAAGCAGTTTTTTCTTCTTCCTGTCGCATCAGAATCACTTGATCTTGATCCAGTGCAGGATGTTTTTTCACATTTTACTATACCTCTATCTTCGGGGTATATAGCACCGCATACATCACAGTTCTCAT
This sequence comes from Saccostrea cuccullata, assembly GCF_032062105.1. Classification (NCBI taxonomy): domain Eukaryota; kingdom Metazoa; phylum Mollusca; class Bivalvia; order Ostreida; family Ostreidae; genus Saccostrea; species Saccostrea cuccullata. The sequence continues at coordinate 11,207 of NW_026936075.1, read as the reverse complement.
GATATGTGAAGTAGTTTCCACCAAATCCTATTTCTCCTTGACTTTATTGACGCTGGTCTCACACATTTTTTTTTCAGGGAGATGGACATTTATCAGCTTAGGTTGTTGTTGAAATGCTCTGCGGGACAAATGGTTTTTTGTTTAGCATCTTCCTCACTGTTCTTTAAAAATTTTGGTCCGTTCAACCACATACTGCCCTGAAGTTTTGAAGATGGAACACTGAGCGTGTAGCTAGTTCAGTTTGGTAATGTTAAGTGTTCACGTAACTCCAATCAGATGGGGTTGAGAGACTTCTAATTTGGTCCACTCGATTTGAGAAGAACGTGTAGAAGCGTCTGGTGGTATTGTTGATGTAGCCTAGAACCACTTGGCTATCTGTGTAATAATTGACACTGTCTGGCCTAATATCAAGGGATTCTTGAACAGTTCCGTGAAATTCTACAGCCATCACAGCTGTGCATAACTCCAATCTGGGTAGAGAATGTCCCTTCAAGGGAGCTAACTTTGCCTTTCCAAACAAGAATCCAATATTCACTTTGTTGTCTGAGAAATAAGTTTTCAAATAGACAACAGCTCCAATAGCCTTTTCCGAGGCGTCGGATAATATGTGAAAACTTGTTTTGGTACGTTCAAGTAACTGAGAAGTGTAGCTTCTGTGAATCTTTAACATCCTTCAATGAGTGTAAGGAACTGGTCCACTCACTCAACTGATTCGAGTACTCCTTGGGAAGTTACTTATATCAGCCAGTAGGTCCTTGTGAAATCTCTCTTAGAGGCATTTTTCCTTTGATCTTCACTGGTGCGATGAAACCAATCGGGTCAAATATGCTGTTGATCACTGCCAAAATACCTCTTTTTGTAAACGGTTTTGTCTTTAAAGGTATATTGAACACGAAACTTATTTATAATTACATAGTCCTAGGAATGATCTTAGTTCCTTTTGGTTCTTTGGAGTAGGAAAAGATTGAACAGCGTCTTTTTTGACAATTCCACTTTTATGCCATCTTCCGTCAAAATATAAACAAGGTATTTCACTTCTGGTAGTGCAAAATAGCATTTGCTGGGTTTAAGTGTTAGCCTGGCTGATTGGAGGCGACTGAAGATTTCATCTAGGTGTTTTAAATGATCTGTGAAGGAATTGAAAAAGACGAGGATGTCGTCCACATAAACGAGGCAAGTTTTCCAATGAAATCCACGAAGAACATGGGTCATCAGTGCCTGGAAGCTGGCAGGTGCATTTACTAAACCGAATGGCATTCTCTTCCATTGGTACACACCAGTAGGGGTAACAAATGCTGACTTATGTTTAGTCTCATCATCCATGGGTATTTGCCAGAATCCTGAAGCAAGGTCCAATGTTGAGAAAAATTTGGCTTGTGTAGTACCAATTGTGTCAAACACATCCTCTAGTCTAGGCAAGGGGAAAGTGAACTGCCTGGTGACAGCGTTGAGTTTACGGTAATCCACAGCAAACCTAGCTGGCCATTTTTCTTCTTCACCATTACTACAGGGCTCTACCACATGGAGTCTGATTCTTCAATAATATCTGAATCTAACATTTTTTGTAGTTGGCTTGACCTAGTTCTTGAAGATTTATCTGTGTTTGTTTAAGAATGTTAAGAGTAACTGTTTCTGATCATCTCTAAGGTCGGCATGGACTAGGTTGATGTTGACTGGTTCTTGAACAGTATTTCCTGTTGACACTTTCTTTTCATTTGGGGTCATACCTAAGACGTAAACAAAGGTAGTGACTGTTCCTTCGCCAAGCGCTCGGCACTAGAAGTGAAAGTCACGGGTCTTTCGGATATGACCTTAAAAACGTAGGTCCCGTGTCACGGTAGGCGTTGGCACGATAAAGAACCCTCACTGCTCAATGGCCCTGAGTGCAAAGTATAGGTCTAAATTTGAAGCCCTTCACCGGCATCGGTGACGTCTCCATATGAGTGAAAAATTCTCAAGAGGGACGTTAAACAATATACAATCAATCAATCAATCATTCGGGGTATCCATGGTGAACACTTTGTCAGGGTCAACAATCGTTGCAGTTGCAATCACAGTATTTGCTTTGAGTCTGATGGTTTTGTTAGTTGGATTCATAATTTGAATGAAGATTTTGTTGTTTTTAGTGTCCACAATTGACTTTGCTCCAGCGAGTTTCAGGGATGGTAGTTTTGCAATGGGTTCAAATAGTACACAGGAATTTTTAGACACATTTGACACAGATACTTGCACTACTGGACGAAAAAAGTGCTGAGAATCCCAAATTTTACTGATAATGTCTGATAATTACTGATACGGTGCTGTTCTTGCTGATAATTACTGATATTTACTGTTATTATTACTGTTGTTGCTGATAATTTTAGTTGTTGCTGATAAATACTGATAATTACTGTCGTCTTTTACTGTGGAGTCTGATAAATACTGATAAATACTGTTGAGGTACTGTCGCTGCTGAGAATTGCTGATAATTACTGTTGAGGTACTGTCGATGCTGAGATTTACTGATAATTACTGTGGTCATTGTTTTTAACCTGGGAATGGATTAAAATAGCCTGAGAAATGATTATTTGTTTTTTTAAAAAAGTATTTTAACAAATTCATTACAGCCAATTACAAAATAAATTATTCTAAATAAAAAAGTCACATTTTATTAATTTGTTTTCAGTTTTCATATATTAATTTCATTATAATAATTTTTGACCATAATGTTAACATAAGCTTTCATGAATGTTTATCTTTTTTCTTTAAATTTCTCCTTACACGTAGATGACATTATCTGAGGAAAATTATTTTGTTGTATTTGCAGTGGTTTTTCTTCCCAAGTACTTTTTTAAAAAGTTTGATTTTTGTTCAAAAAAAATCTCATCTCATATTTTTTTCTCACATGTATGTGTACTGTCATCAAAAGCTTTTTGTGGGTTTCTTTAATACTTCAATACAGTCAATGGTTTTAAATATCAATTTATATTACCGTGTGGTGAACTGAAAATGCATGAGCACATTAAGTTGAACCCCCCCCTCCCCTTTTCCAATTACTTTTAAATTAAGCTCTCATTTTAACAAGACAGTATTAAATATTTTTCATAAAATCTAGTCTTGAAGCGTACACTTTGTTATTTTATAGAAGAATGTGACAGGGTTAAATAATTAAATTGAAGCATCTTTAATTATTTTTTTTATATATTATGTAGACAACGCGCTCTAGTTCTCCGCTGTCCTACCTGCGAATTTTATATCGTATCGCTTTCTAGCTTTCTCTCTCTCTCTCTCAATCTCTTTTAAATTATTTGTTAAGGCTTAAGGATTGTACACTACATGACGTAAATCTTATGCAGAGTGATTTTCAGTCAATGAAATATACGCCTTTCTTTAGGCTAATTCTTTTGTCATTGTATACAGTTTTAAGTCTATGGGCATATGGCTTCTAATATTATGCGCCACTCCTTAAACATGTTATATGCGGTCAGTCAGTTAAAAAACTAAATAAAATAAATCATAACTTGAATAAACTTTTTCCATTAATGCAAACTTTGTGCTTGTTGTTATTGAACATACATGTCAACCACGTGTAAAAGTTCTACTTTCGTTTTAGAATCGGGTCAATTATTAGTACATTCTGCCATAGGGATATCGTTACGGCTTGCGTTTTTGTAAAATTAATATTTTGTGCAGTGATTATAATTTTTTTTAATTCCATTTTTCTCCGAGACCTTTGTATAAACGAACAGTACAGACTTGGTGCTTATTTATGTGATTTATCTTGATAGTAGCACAAAAGGAGGGGGTTAAATACTGTTTACAATTAAGTGATAGCCGATAGGGCAAGGTCTGTTCTTTAGTTGTATGTTTTAAAACAATGAAAGTTATGATATTATACTTATCGAATTTTTTATATGCATGAATAAAATTATTTTAGAGAATCAATTGCAATGAACCATGCAAATTTCAGAACTGAAGTAATTATAATATTTATTCATGAGTGCGATACATAACGTCATGTTTCTGACATTCAAAATCCATACATTTAAGTTTTTTTTTTCTCGGATTAAGCGAAGTAGAGTTTCCCTGCATCTGAATTGGGAACAATTCATGCTAATATTAATTCAAAAAAGTGCTTCACTAAACAATTTTTCTCTTTATATCTATATGATTGTATATTTTGCACACTTTTTTTTATTAAAAAGTGAAGTCAATTTCTCGTCTACGTATTTACCGGTCCCAAACAATCGTTAGCAGAGATTCAGAATTGAAAATACATGTGACCACCTCCCCCGGAATATTCTTTTATCTGATAAACAAAATATACTCCCCGGCCTTAATTCCCTTACTTTGCATTTATAGCAACCTACAAATTTTTTTTGTTTAGTTTCTTATTCACGCATGCCTTTTAGACCTACTGTTATGTTGAAAATCACATACATTTTATATGTTTTTGTGGTCTATGTATACTAAAGTAAAATGGTAAAAAGATTCAAATAAATGATTGATTGATTGAAGAAATATGCGTAAAACTAAAAAAGTGAAATTAAATACTGAAGAAGATAGATCTTTGAGAATTGAAATAATAATGAAAATAAGTCTGTACAACGTACATAATCTTTTTTTTTCATTATAGTACCAAAGTGTTCTATTCTAAATATTTTTTCTATCAATTTTATTCGTCATCAAATTCAATATTATGGAATTTTTTTTCGTGCGACCATAAACATTAAGATTGTTCCAAAGTAGCGAGTACAAGTACAGTGTAGGTCGTTTGTTTATTGAAAACACCGGTAGCCGCAGACGAAGAACAATAGGTAATTAGTGTCCATTGTTACGCTGACCACTACAATTTGCATGGAATATACAAGTTGTACCCCGTTCTACCCCGGGGCTGAAGACATGTACACAATACAGCCAAATCACAGGTCGATCACCGATTTCTGATCAATTGAAATCAATTTAAAGGTGTTTTCCTTTCAACTTTTTACCATGCAAAATTAAAATCGATTAATTTGATCATATACTAATAGTAACATATTAAATTAAGTCTCATTTCAGTTCTTATTTCCCATTCCATAATATCAAATAAAGAAATTAATGAGATTTCAAAACTGATTAAATAAAAAATGATTTTGTATTTAAATTTTAAGACAAACTAAACACATGTACCTTTGTACTAGGGATTCTTAACCTCTAATTTTTAATCAGCTCGCCCCATTTGCCGGTTGCACATGCATACACTGTGTACTTGTACATAATATGTACATGTGGAGGAGTTTAATTCTTGGACGATCTATAAACGTCTACATAACATTAAAATAAATGAATAAATAAATAAATTATTAATTAAAATCAGTGCCCACAGATTGAACATATTCAAACCTGACAGTTTTTCACCTCTTAGTTACTTTTTAAAAGGGATAAAATTTCTAATTTCCGAGCACATTTTCAAATATTTCGACAAAAAGAGGCCAGGAATCTGAACATTTAACAAGATAAATATAATTGTTTTCGAGAAAAAAAGGCCTTCAAAAACAAAATGTTGTCCAAACTCGACCAGTTGACCTAGTGAAAACGGAACAAATCCAACTTTTCTAACCTACAGGAAACTTTTTTATCCCGATTTTTTCCCCATCCATTAAGAACTTTTTTCTTATTATTGAAAAAAAAAGATCACCGATCTCCCTACATAATTTTCTTGGAGTCGGGAAAGGCGGCGATGGATCTTTTTTAAGATAGCATAATTTTCTTTTTATTTACTGTTAATTTTTCAATAAGATCTTATGCAGAAGTAAAATTCCATTTTTTTTCTGCCGTTAATTTTTTTATTAATTCTATTTCTATATATTCATTCTATTAATAATTCATTTGATTATTGTCAAAATTTTCACAAAGTTAACGTAATGTAGAAATTGAGATCAGCATACATACATACAGTCATGTAATTAAAAGAAAGTAATAACTGAAGGTTTTTATAGACCTCTGTTTTATTTTAAACCAATTACCAGGTTAAAAACAATGACCACAGTAATTATCAGTAAATCTCAGCATCGACAGTACCTCAACAGTAATTATCAGCAATTCTCAGCAACGACAGTACCTCAACAGTATTTATCAGTATTTATCAGACTCAACAGTAAAAGGCAACAGTAATTATCAGTATTTATCAGAAACAACAAAAAATATCAGCAACAACAGTAATAATAACAGTAAATATCAGTATTTATCAGCAACAACAGCACATTATCAGTAATTATCAAACTTTATCAGTAAAATTTGGGATTCTCAGCACTTTTTTCGTCCAGTAGTGTTGTAGTGAAGTCACAGAATGTTTTGGTAAGATTGTGTATCTGTACACCTTTGCACATCCTGTATTGGTATCAATGGCATATGTTGTACTTTCAGAGTCACGCACATATAGAGTATTGTTTTCTGTGTTGAAAATTCAATCGTTGGCTTGAATTAAATCCAGTCCAAGATTAAAGGGGTTGATGAAATGATCTGAAGACATGGAATCTCTGGGGTATGATTGGTCCATTGAATGACACTGGGAGGGTTATAGCACTAAGGCTTGCATGTCGTTCACCACCGACTGCGACAGCATCTCTAATGTCAGATGGTTCTAGTTCGTTATGGTTTAGACCAAGTTTTAGCAAAAGGTGAGCACTTAAACAGAAAATACTGGATCCTGTGTCAACTAAAGCCTTGATTGGAATTCCAAAAACTGAAATGCTTACTGTGTTCTTTTCCACTGGCATAATTAAATTGACATTTCTAGCTGATGTTGCTGCTTTTGTTTTAGCTGAATGGTGTTTTTGACGTTTGTTAGCACTACTAGGCAAAGAACGGTTAGTTGTTGCTTGCTGTTTTTAGAAATTAGCTTGCTTGCTGTTTTGAGAAATTAGCTTTTTGAGTTTTGTTAGCAATGGACAAAGGTTTGTTGGTGAAGGTTTGTAGTTAACTGAAGATGCTGGGGATTGTGAAAGATATGGAAATAACGAACAGTATTCAATCTCAACGTCCATAAAAAAATATACAAAACAAGAGCAGAGCAAACACGGACCTCCGAAACATCAGAGGTGGGATCAGGTGCCATGGAGGAGTGAGCATCCCCTGCTGACCGGTCACACCCGCCGTGTGCTCGTTTTCATAATCAGGAAAAAACAGAAAAAATCCGTAGTCAATTCAGTGTATAAATAATGGACTAACAATAGATATGAAAAACGTCAGTCAGCATTTCATTCAATGATAAATTGTATTTACTGACAAGGTCATTGTATCGACCATAGAATTTACGAAATGATGACTTTAAACGAGACTGTTGATATTCTTGTTTCATCAACTTGCTTGTCAATAATTTACCTCGTTTAAGAAATTGTTCATACGTAGAGCATGCTCTTGCGTATCGAATCAACTGAGATATAAATACTCCGTATGCAGGTGATGAAGGTATACTTTTTGTAGATGGAGTCATATGTTCTGTCGTTTTTTAAATTGTCTGTATAAATGAAATTAAAAACAAAACATTGATAAATTCTAATTTGTGTTTTACAAATTTTACATATCATTTAAATAGTGTAACCTTTTCTTTAAAATATTATAGTGGATAATCGCATAGAATATACTTAAACATAATTATAATGTGTTTATTTAAATAGTTATATTTCTGTTTTGTTTATAAAAAAATATTTTGTAGTCATTTATATTCGTTTTCTTGTATCCTTTTTAAAAAAAAAATCTGTAGGATGGTCAAATTATCCCCCCCGTTTGGGACTTGATTTTTGATTTTAAAATGAATTTCTTTAATCCCTAATATAATTAATGTCTGAAGCCTCGGTCTAAAGTGGTTTGTACCTATATTTGAGCCCCCACCCGCTTTCGTCGTTTGTGACCAAAAATGGTATACAATACACGACATAACGATGTAACCAACATATGTGATGCTGTTTAAGATGAGATTTTATTAAATTAACGGAAGAACTTTGATTTTGTGGGCAATTACAGTTACGACAGAAAACATTGTCCGTGATAATTGAGGACTGGAACATACTGGGATAAAATTTGTGTTTACACCTACAAAGGGAGATCACAGCGAGAATCGTCTGGTCATGGTCAAAACAACAGGAGGCCCAGGGGCCACATCGCTCACCTGAGCAATTGGCTAGGAAAAAGCACATACCAGATCATATCAAAACTGAAAGTTACTGAGGGGGGGGGGGTTGAATTTATACCTTCCAGGGGTCATGATATGTACAAACTTGAATCTAATCTACACAACCTAAGGATAATTCCCTATAAATATCATAAGGTTTCTTTATATATTCCTATGTAAAACTTTTATAGGTTATTTGCCCAACCCTACCCCTGGGGGACTTGTTGTGACTAAACTTGAATCTACACTATCCGGGGATGATTCCACAGGAGTTTCATCTTTCCTGTCTCAATGGTTCTTGAGAAGAAGATTTTTCCTATATATTCCTATGTAAATAATGTTTAGTAACATGCTTATCCTTTTTGGGGACAGGCACGGATCCCTATCTCTTATTATTAGTGTTTTGTTTAGTAGAATGTGTTTGTCTATTAGTTTGTGCTTTAGGTTTTGTACAAACTGAGCTGTAGTGATGAAATTTCTTACAATTACTGCACTGAGTTAAAAGCTGGATATTTTTTTTCTATCTGGTCATGACTTACCACCACAACCGCTGCAGTTCTGAATTCCACCCACATACTTTCTTCTTTCATCGTGACGTCTGGGTGTCTGGTTACGTTGGTCCCAGTTCCTCGGTCCTTTGGAGTCGTGGGATCTGGACTTTCTAGACCGGTCCTCATTGTGGTAATGTTGACTTGGCTCACCCTCTCTTCAACTGTCCTAGTAACTGGAACGGTCTCTAGACTGATCTCTGTAACGGTCTCTTGACTGATCTCTGTAACGGTCTCTTGACTGATTTCTGTAACGGTCTCTGGACTGATCTCTGTAACGGTCTCTGGACTGATCTCTGTAACGGTCTCTGGACTGATCTCTGTAACGGTCTCTTGACTGATCTCTGTAACGGTCTCTGGACTGATCTCTGTAACGGTCTCTGGACTGATCTCTGTAACGGTCTCTGGACTGATCTCTGTAACGGTCTCTGGACTGATCTCTGTAACGGTCTCTGGACTGATCTCTGTAACGGTCCATGGACTGATCTCTGTAACGGTCCATGGACTGATCTCTGTAACGGTCTCTAGACTGATCTCTGTAACGGTCTCTGGACTGATCTCTGTAACGGTCTCTTGACTGATCTCTGTAACGGTTTCTTGACTGATCTCTGTAACGGTCTCTGGACTGATCTCTGTAACGGTCTCTGGACTGATCTCTGTAACGGTCTCTGGACTGATCTCTGTAACGGTCTCTTGACTGATCTCTGTAACGGTCTTTAGACTGATCTCTGTAACGGTCTCTAGACTGATCTCTGTAACGGTCTCTTGACTGATCTCTGTAACGGTCTCTGGACTGATCTCTGTAAAGGTCTCTAGACTGATCTCTGTAACGGTCTCTGGACTGATCTCTGTAACGGTCTCTGGACTGATCTCTGTAACGGTCTCTAGACTGATCTCTGTAACGGTCTCTTGACTGATCTCTGTAACGGACCCGCGAATGATCTCTGTAATGTGAGTTGTGACCATGGTGACATTCTCTGGAATGATCCTGATAATGGTCACATCGAGGTGGAGCTCTGTGGTAATCACAATAAGAATGCGCATGGTTATCTCCTGGGCATTCCTCTCGGTGGGAATACCTAGGTCTTTCCTGGAGTTGATCAGCTTAGGCACTGATTTGCGCAGTAACTGTCTGTTCAATATGCGAGTTTATGGATTTAGTCAATTCACTCAAATCGAAGGATGAATTGTTCGTCACAAATGACACTTGTTGATCACAACCAAGTTCTTACTGAGCTAGGGAAATGTTTCTGCGAAGAGCTTGAAAAATTTGGGGTTCTCTGGCAAGAACCCTTCCTCTGATGTTGTTTATCAAGCCATTTGCAATGAACTGCATATTGTAGGCTTCATCGAGGTCATGGTGTGCCAGAGCAAGGCGCTCAGCTCTTTCAAGGTACTTTTCGCAATTTTCTCCGGACACTTGCTTTATTCCAAGCATGGTCATCTCGTATGAGGCCGGTTTTTAGCGTTCACTTAACAGGTCCTTGAATGCTTGCAGAGTCTGGTACTGAGCCGGATTTAGGGTCTGGAACCAGGTTCCTGCACTCCCGTCCAGCAAGCAGGGAATATATTCCCACACTGCATTGTCTGTAAGCTTATTGAATTTCTGCCACGCAGTTAATTTCGAAAGCCAGATGCATGGCGACTCACTTCAATTGAATTTGTTTGGTTGAGAAGTTGCCATAATTGTTGGTTGAAGAGTTAAATGTTCTTCTTGTATGTTGTTTTGAGAAAGTTCCACACTGAGATGAGGATTCAAAGATTCCTCAGAAGATTCTGATGAAATGTTGGGTTGAGGGTCAACTTCTTCCTCAGTAGGTTGAGTTGATGATTGCGTTACATGTAAGTCATCACTCACTTGTTGATCATTTGTTTGCTCGTTTGAATAGTTTGCCCCTGTTTCTGTAGGAATTCCAGCAGAGTTGTCTGATGTAGTTGTCAGTTGATGCTGGGACTCAACGACAGAAGATTCTGTACCTGTAGATTCTTGTCCTGTCTGTGATATCTTTGATGGAGTGACGAAGCTTGGGCTCCGTGGCCTCAGGTTGTAGTTAAGTAGTCTATTCTCTTTCATCCGGGACTATTAGGATGTAGGTATTTTTTATCTTCAGTATATGTAGAGTTTGCTGTAAAGGAAGTCTGGTCATTGAATATAGCGGTAGATGTGGAATCAAACTTGGATCTCAGTGGAATCTAAATTGAGTCTCTGTGAAGATCATCTAAACACAAAAAAACCACACAAATATAACCAACATATATCCATTATTTAAACACAATTTTTTCTCATTATCAGACAATTTTAAGAAGGAAATTCACTGATAAATTTATACAAACTAATATGGCAACTGAGCAATACATGGTATCAAATGGTTTCTGAACCATTGAAAACGTAACACATTATCATTAACTATAGAAAAAGAGCTCAACTCATTAAGAAGACTAATTGCTTTGAAATAAAGATTAAATCTGATAATAAATTTACCAAATCCCCATTCCTTCAGACAGAACTAAAGATAATACCTGTT
>NW_026936074.1:0-6921 GCF_032062105.1 Saccostrea cuccullata | reverse complement strand
AGAAATTTACATGTTAACATGTATAGTAAAAAACAAATTTTAAATTAATTCATAACAAACGATATTAAATTTTAACAAACCTTTTCCATCTAGCCTATTCCAAAACGGATGTGCGGTGTGATTGTGGTGTCGAGTGGGGGGGGGGGATTAGTAAATTTAAAAAGGTCCTATTAGGATATTTTTATGGCCGTGGAAAGCCACGACATTATCATTTTGCTTTTCGTAGTGTTGACAGTCGTCTGAGCCTGGATCATGGCCTGGTTGTTTGCAGACTTTGCATCGCTGCTCGTTTTTGCAGTAGCGTGCATGATGACCGTTTTCCCAACAGTTCTTGCACCTTATGTCTTGTTTAGGTTTATTTTGACCATAGTGAAAGATACGGCATTTGCGACCGGCACAGTATGCAAACCTAGGCAAAGAGGTTCCGTCTGGTAGCGGAACGATATATACGAAACGATTCCCATTAAGAACGCTGGTCATTTTTCCTGTGACAGGATTTCTGATATTTTCAAAGCGTAATTCACTTTTAAGTTCAACATTAAAGCCAAGTAGCATTTTGATGATTTCTGGGATACTGAAAAGTCAGAAGTCATGACAAATATCATTGAAGCTAAATTCAGCCAAGTTGATCCGTTTCGTGAGAAAATTACAAAGTGTGGATCAAAACGTGTTATTGTCGAAGCGACCTATGACGATTTCTGGGGAAGTGGACTGGATGAACATGCTACACTGAATACCAAACCCAAAGCATGGCCTGGCTTAAATAAGTTGGGTCAGGTTATTATGTCTGTGGCTCAGAAGCACCGCCCGAAAAATCGCCCTAATCGCAGTTTCTCAGTCCCGAGACAACCCGCACGTAAAGCGCCGAAAAATGTACAACAAGAGATAACCTCTTTCGTCAGTCAGCTGAAAGACGGTCCAACCAAACGCTCGCGCGATAGCCTCCATGCAGAGGATGACAGCCAGCATCCTGACAGCGAATAAGGTATCTCTATGAACTAAGAATAATGAACGATCTATTGAAAATTTTTTCCCTTAATGTAAGGGGTTTAAATGATTATAATAAACGAATAATTTTATATGATTGGCTACAAGATCTAGATATTGATGTTGTTCTCCTTCAAGAAACCCATTATATTGAATCCAAAGAATTTGTTTATAATGCTAGATGGCTAGGAAACAGCTATCATTGTTTTTCGAGTTCATCCTCTAGTCGAGGTGTTTCTATTCTTATTAGAAATGGTTTTCAATTTGAATTCATTAATTGTCATAAATCATCTGATGGTCGAAAAATTTTACTTAATATTAAAATCAAAGATGAATCATATTGTATAGTAAACCTATATGCTCCAAACAAAGTGTTTGATAGAAAAGATTTTTTTGTTACAACTAAATCGTGGGTACGAAAATATGTTTTAAATAAAGACAATTTATTCATTGGCGGAGATTTAAATTGTAAACTAGATGAAAAAAATAATACTTTTGACACAAGTACACATCAATTCTGTTCCTTAATTGAGCAACTTCACTTGATTGATACATGGAGAAATTTAAATGAAAACAAATCTGGATTTACTTGGTGCAATGCACAACATATACCAAGTAGTCGAATTGATTATATTTTGATCTCGGATAACTTTTTCCTCTCCATTGACTCATTAACTGTGATAAACTTTCCACAAGTTAAACAAAATAGGATGAGTGATCATCTTGGAATAAGAATAAATTTCATATTGAACATAAATAAGAGGGTCAGGATATTGGAAAATGAACACATCTAATTTATTAGATAAAGACTACACTTCTAAACTAAGAAAAATTCTTAAAGAAAAAGATTCGGAATTAAAAGAAATAGTTTGTCCGCACGAGCGATGGGAAACTTTGAAATACTTTATAAAAGAATTTTCAATAGACTTCTCTAAACAAAAAAGCAACAGCTTGAAACAAAAAGTTCAATGATAGAACGAAAAATCAAAGACATTGAAAATCGACCCTTTTTTGAAATAAATAACCAAGAAAAGCTAAAACTTGAAAAAGAATTGAACGAGATTTATGAGAGAAAATCACAAGGTGCATACATCAGATCTAGAGCTAATTGGATCAAATATGGTGAGAAATGTACACCATATTTCTTGCATTTAGAACATAAACGGCAACAAAGTAATGTAATTGAAAAAATAACTGAAGAGGGAAAAACGTCATATAAAAACAATGAAATTTTAAGATCACTGTGTAATTTTTATGAAAATCTTTATACATCTAAAAACCCTCAAAAGAAGGAAATCACTAACTATATTTCGAAAACAGACATTTCATCAAAATTGACAGACAGTGAAAAAAGTTATTGTGATGATATTCCCACACTAAAAGAATGTGAAGAAGCTATCAGAAATATGAAAAATAATAAATCACCAGGGTTAGACGGGATACCAGTAGAGTTTTATAAATTATTTTGGAATGATATAAAAACATACTATTACGATGCTTTATTAAAATCATTTGAGGCTGAAGAGTTAACTGGGACACAAAAGTTGTCAATCATAAGTCTCATTCATAAAAAAGGTGATAAATCTATTCTAAAAAATTATAGACCTATAAGTCTGACTAATTGTGACTATAAGATTTTAGCATATGTACTAGCTAGAAGACTACAAAAAGTGATTTTAAATCTCATTAACAATGACCAATCAGCTTATATAAAAGGTAGATATATTGGATTTAACGCCAGATTAATTCAGGATATTTTTGATTATTGTGAAGATCAAAAAGAAAACGGAATTCTTCTTTTCTTAGACTTTGAAAAAGCTTTCGATACTATTGAATGGTCCTTTATGTTTGAAACATTAAAAGCTCTGAATTTTGGACCAAATTTTATGAAATGGATAAAAATATTCTATAAAAACCCAAAATTTAGAGTAAAAAATAATGGATTTATTTCTAAAACATGTAATATGACTAGAGGCATAAGGCAAGGCTGCCCAATATCTGCCTTACTATTTATTATAACAGTTGAAATATTAGCTATACGCATCAACTCTTCGGAGGATATACACGGTTTTAAAATTGAAAATAATAATGAAATTAAGATGCTACAACATGCAGACGATTCTACAAATCCTCTTAGAGATATAAAATCTGTAAAACATGTAATTAAAGTGGTACAAACTTTTTGAAAGTTGCAGGCCCAAATCTTAACATTAATAAATCAGAATGTTTATTACTAGGACCCCTGAGAAATTCGTACAATAGTATAGAAGGGATATTTGTAAAAGCATTAGGACACAACAAAAAATTATGCTTGGAAAAAAATTGGCAAGATAAAATAGACAAAATAGCACAGATTTTAGAATCATGGGAAAAGAGAAAATTAACAATCTTTGGAAAAAAAGAAATAATTAATTCATTGTGCATTTCAAAATTGCAATATAATGCAACCATTCTTCCCAATCCACCCGGAGAAATTATTAAACAAATAAATAAATTAATCTTTAACTTCGTATGGAATAATAAAGACCGTATAAAAAGAAATACACTTATTGGGGACGAAAAACAAGGAGGTATAAACATTATAGACATTGAATCTAAACTCAACGCATCCAAGGCATCTTGGATTCCAAGGTTACTAAATACAAATTCTAGTCTTGTATCATTCTTAAACTTTCAATTTAACAGGGAAATATTGTCATTAGAATACATTTTAAAAACTAATTTAACAAATGTAGATGACTACAAAGAGCTAAAAAACATTCCCATCTTTTATAAAGAATCAATTTGTGCATTCAATGCATGTAAAATGATTAAAGATTTTCCAAAACTATCCACAGATGAATTTCTATCTTTACCAATATGGAAAAACAAACTTTTTACACATAAATACAAATCAATTTATTTTGAAAATTGGATTAAATCAGGAATTTTGTACATAAGAGACCTGTATATATGACACAGATGGAATATTCCGTGATATTAGGTATTTCTATAATAAAATTTTATACAGATATAATATCTTGTGTGAATACCTCATTATGAAGACTATTTTTAATAAGTTGGAAAAACGTATGTTGTAAAAGGCACAGTATCTGTATTGATATTAAGACGCAGTACTACTGTGCTATTAAAAGGAAACAGGTATACACAAGTAAATAAAATAAAATCATCTGTTTTTTTATAAAATATTCATCGAAAAGAAATTTTTGAGACCAATAACGGTAAATTATTGGAGTGAATTGTTTGATACTCCTAGGTATCTACGGGCTTCCATTTATCATGTGAAAATCTCGAAAATGTCTGATAAGCATATAGCAAAATTTAATTATAAATTATTTCATAAATTATTAAACAATAACCTGAGTGTGGGTAAGTGGAATCCAAATGTACAAAAATTTTGTGCTAACTGTGGAGATATTGAAAATATGAAACATCTTTTATTTAACTGTAATGACTCAAATTTTATATGGTACAAAATAAGTACAATTTTAGGTTTCAGAATGAGTTGGAAGCATATTGTAATAGCGAGCGCAGCGAGTGGCGGACGACGACGTTCGCGTAGCGAGCTCAATGACTACTAACATGTTAGGAGCAGAGGAGACTTGCACATCTCTTCCCAAGAAATTTTTATCTCACCGCGTGAAAAAAATTAAACTCCCAATAATGGCCGCTTGCGGTGCATAGCAACATGGTGGCTGAACATTAGCAACAACTTACTTGAAAAAAATTACAAACAACGATTTAATGCAATCTCCATGCCACAAAACTATCGTTTGCGTGTTAAGTCAACTTTTTATTTGACGTAATACTTTCGTCACTTAAACGGCTCGGGTATTTCCGATTTTGTCGGAAACTTCCGAAAAGTTTGGAATCTCGAACCTGATGCCTGAGAAGTGATTTCTTCTTTTTTCAATGATTTGAGGATAGGCAGTGTAGTTAAAAATTTCAATAACAGTTGCCAATCAGAGCAAGCGCACGTGCATGCGCGTGAGATCCAAATGTGTTAAAAATTTCTGAGTTTCAAAAAAATTCATCAAGCAGCAATATATTATATTGGTCATTTCACGTGCAGATGCGCGCATTTCGAAATCTACATAACATCCCTAATAAAAAGGTTTTACAAGTCCAAGATCACTGCGGACAAAATTTTCCCAGAAAAAAAGTTTCTATTAACTTTGTAAATGAGTAGCAATATAAATGTTAACAATTTTGTGCAGGGAGATATTGAAAATATAATACACCTTTTATTTAACTGTAATGTCAAATTTTATATGGCAGTCCATTTTAGGTTTCAAAATAAGTTGGAAGCATATTGTAATAGGTTTTTATGAAAACACAATTTTACCAACGGCATGAATACATTGATATCTTACATTGCCTTAAAAATTTTTAAATATAAGATGAAGTGTAGAAGATACAACTTGTAACAAAGATTCCCTGTTTAATTTTGTTAAATCATCTTTAAATACATATCAGTATATTGCAGAATTTTCAACATACAGATTCACAAATTGCTGAAAAAAGTTTGTATTAATTTGTAAATGTAAATATATGTTACCAGCATACAAAACCAGTTGTGGAGTTCTTTAGGAATTCCATGATACAAGCTAAGTCTCTATCTATTATTATCATAATTATTAGTCTTAGATAAATTATATCTTTTTTTTCTTCTTTCTATGTGTTATTTATAGCTTTTCTTTTTTCTTTATTAAATATGAAAAGAATCATCAAATGTCAATGTGTAATGTAGTTTATCTGTGTTATTTATAACTTTTCTTTTTTCTTTATTCTATGTGAAACAGATATGATCGAATGTCAATGTGTAATGTAGTTTATCTGTGTGTTATTTATATCATTGTTTGTTATCAATAAAAGGGAAAAAAAAAAAGGTCCTATTATGAGCAAAACATATATCAAAATCTAATTTCAGGCGCGGATCCAGAAATTTTTTCCAGGGGGAGGGGGGGGGGGTCCACCTCAGTCAAAAAAAAATCCTATCCCAGAAATTTCTTGACAACCAAAAAAAAAACCTAAAGTAAAAAATGTGTAAAAATGGGGGAGGGGGTAGTGGTGACTTCCATTGCCTCAAATGTTTAACTTTTCATACCCATTTTACACATATTCGTGTTTACCAGGGGGGTCTGCGTTTTCCAAGGGGGGTCCATTGTGACTTTTTCCTTGTTTTAGTATATACATTTTTTAACCTTGTAAATTCCAGGGGGGGTCCTGCCCCACCCCCCCCACCCCCCGACAGATCCGCGCATGAATTTACATCATTAATAGAATTCAGACTGGTATATAATGAATTAAGCATGTATAAAATAAATATAAAAGGTTCTGAGTTATAGGTCACAGGGTCTGAGAATTTCATATTCAATTTGATGAATACATGTAAATTATAGAATTATTTTGACTTTTTCCTTGGAAAGCCTCCCAATATGTAGGAGCGTGTATTTAGAGGCAAACACCTTAGTGCGGGTATTACTGTCTCATGACAGCATCTAGTTATCGTTGTTAATGAATAGTTTGTAAAATGGAATTAGTAGATAATGGTGTAAACGTTGTGTTAAGCATGAAAAATGGTCGAAAAATGCAACATGTCTTTCCGAGAGCAATTTGAGAAAAACTGGCATTTTACAAACGTAGTATGTTTTGTAGTAACCCAACTCATTCATCTGATTGGTCGATTTGTCAGTCACGTTGTACCTCATTTAGCATGTAAATTTATTCCGACGTCACATAAAATAGCTTCCTTGACCTGATAAACAGCAGTCAGCATACCGTGTTCATCACACAGCGGAGACCGCTCTCTTGAGAGTCCACCACGACATAACATCAGCACTAGACATGGACTCGAGTGTTGTTCTATTGATGCTGGACTTGTCTGCAGCCTTCGTTGTGATTGACCACATTATTCTAATCAATCGCCTACAG
>NW_026936073.1:0-6811 GCF_032062105.1 Saccostrea cuccullata | reverse complement strand
TCGCAGTATAAAAATGTATTAAAGCACTAGCGAGCAGCATTCCTATGTTTTGTGATTTATTCATTTAGCACTTCATTGATTTATTTGGGAGGAACGAAGTGGGGGAGAATATACCAGGGTAATGCATGCTACAATCATGCCATAGCTCAAAGTCCAAAATAAAGATGAAAACTTTTAATGATTGAAATAATCTTGCTTGTTTTAACCCTACTCCTCAGTCCCTAAGAAAGCAGGGAGCATAACATTCTAAAATTTTGTTTCCATAAGTGCTACATAAAATTGCATATTAAGGCACAATAAACGTGGCAGACAAAACAGGAAGTGTTGCAGTCTACATCAGTGAATCAAATGACCTAACAAGATAAAAAAATTGCATTTATATGTACTAGAAATTTTTTCTTACCCTGACTCAAAGGATTGGCTGCAGTCTATGCCATCAGTATATATTTTTCAAAGGGAGATAGAAGGCTGCATGTCATTGCATCTCTAAAAGAGAAAAAAAACATGAAAACTTTTCAATGGGATGACAATCCTCATCTTTGAGAAAGAAATCCACACAAGACAGGTAGTAAAACTTGAGTCTTACCCTTTTTTCAATGGTTGAATTAAGTCAATCCCTCCTCACAAGAATCCTCATCATGGAGTTGTATATCATAGTGGGACTGAGGGACACCTAACCAAAAATAACATAAAGAAAGAAACCCCCTTGAATAAAAAAAATAAATAAATAAACAAGAGGTCCACGGGCCTTATAGGTCACCTGAGTATCGTGTAACATCTTTCAACCAATCAAGATTGGTTCATGTTTTAAACCAGAGGCCATGAAATTCACAAATCACAATTTTGAAAGAGGCACCATTGCTTACCATAATTATAAAGTTAGATAATACATTCTTAATACCCAGAGGTAGATCAGAGTAAAAAAGAGAAAATGCACTTCCACTTTATAACCAGTTTTTCACCTAACTAAAGCAACCACTGACCCTGGGTCCAAAATTTTTCAAAATTTTTCAAATTTTATCTAAAAGGGTTTTAATTAAAGAGCAGATTTCAAGGCATTAATTTATTTTCAGACTGTAACCCCCCCCCCCCCCCCCCCCCTCCCAAACAGGGGGCATAAAAATAACCATTTTTCTAGATGCACTTTTCTTCATCATAAATATATACATATTTACTTATCACTGGCAAAACCCAGGAGCAAAGGAAAAGATTTTTAAAGAATTAATGCATTTTCACTATATAATCAATAGAGCCACATCCTAACACCAGAACCCCTGACCCTGGGGCCACAAAATTCATAATTTTGGAAGTGGCACTCTTTCTCATCATAACTATGTACTTTAGTTAGTTTATTTAAAACCCAGAAGCAAAAAGAAGATTTTCAAAGAATAAATGCATTTTCACTATATGATCAATAGAGCCCCACCCTAACACCAGAACCCCTGACCCTGGGGCCATAAAATTCACAATTTTTGGGAAATGGCACTCTTGCTATCATTACTATCTACTTAATTAGTTTATTTGATACCCAGAACAGAGAAAAGTTTTAAAGAATAATGCATTTTCACTATATGATCAATAGAGCCCCGCCCTAACACCAGAATCCCTGACCCTGGGGCCATAAAATTCATAATTTTGGAAGAAGCACTCTTGCTCATCATAACTATGTGCTTAGTTAGTTTATTTAATACCCAGAAGCAGAGAAGAAGATTTTCAAAGAATAAATGCATTTGACCATATAATCAATAGAGCCTCGCCCTAACACCAGAACCCCTGTCCCTGGGGCCATAAATTTCACAATTTAGGAAGAAGCACTTTTTCTCATCATAACTTGCACTTAGTTTTTTAAATTTTATACCCAGGAGCAGAGAAGAAGATTTTCAAAGAATTAATGCATTTTCACTATATAATCAATAGAGCCCCGCCCTAACACCAGAACCCCTAACACGGGGGCCATAAAATTCACAATTTTGGAAAAGGCACTCTTGCTCATTATAACTATGTGCTTAGTTAGTTTATTTTATACCCAGAAGCAGGAATAAAGATTTTCAAAGAATTAATGCATTTTCACTATATGATCAATAACGCCCCACCCTAACACCAGAACCCCTGACCCTGGGGCCATGAAATTCACAATTTTGGTAAAGGACTCAATGCTCATTACATTCATGCCAACAGTTTGCCTGTTTGATGTTCAGGAGTAAAGAAGAAGAATTTTAAATTGCAAAATTTTATGGTTTTTGCCCCACCCCTCAGGCCCCAGGGGGGGTGGGACCATAAAATTCACAATTTTTTTCCCCTTTACCCATAGATGCTGTATAAAATTTGGTTGAAATTGGTTCAGCGGTTTCAGAGAAGAAGCTGAAAATGTTCAAATGTTAACACAATACGGACAACGCACGACGACGGACGAAAATGGATACAATAGGTCACCTGAGTTACTCAGGTGACCTAAAAGGGATCCAAAAGTTCGATTCAAGCAATTTAATACTTACAAATATTGCAAATGTTGTTTATTGGAAAGGGGGAAACTCCTCTTCTTCTCTCTTCTTTTCTTCCTCCTCTTCACTGTCATCCTCTTCTGTAGGTTACTCCTCTTCTATTCCTCTTCTTCTGTCCTCCCCCCTTTTTCTGTAGGTTACTCCTTTTTATTCTTCTTCTGTAATCCTCTTGTTCTGTAGGTTACTCCTCTTTTTTTGTCCTCCTCTTCTTTGGAATCCTCTTGTTTTTAGGTTACTCCTCTTTTTCTGTCCTCCTCTTCTTCTGTAGGTTACTCCTCTTCTATTCCTTTTTTTATAGGCCGGCCATAATCTTCCTCACCACATTTGAATGGGAAAGAAAGCACACCTCATCATAGGGCTTCACTCTCATTATGCATCAAGAAACTTTACTCATTTTGCAAAGCAAAATCAAAACATTAAAGAATCATGCAGACTTCATATCAAGTGATTCATCAAGTGCATAGAGCAATAAAAGGTTCACACTTATTGACACCATCGCAGAACTCTTTTCGGCAGGGGGCAGTCTGCTCTTCCTTCTGTGGAACCAAGCCAGTTACCCGTACCTCTTAACAAAGATGTCGCAAAGGTCAAAACCAAAGAACACTCCCCCAAAAAAATGATAACAAAATGCACAGAGTTCATGATGCACACAAAGTATGTCTTCAAACTTTGGGGGGCCACACTACATCCAGGAGGTTTAGTTTCATCCTTCAGCCAGGACTGAGTGCTCACTTCCTCTGGGGAAACCACAACATCTTTACCTGTTAACACCAAAGGCGGAGAAGTCAAAAAACCGTGCAAAGACTGATGGTAAGAAGAGAAAAGACAGAGATAGCAGACAGGGATGAGGCTTGCACAAAATTTCCCACCAACCTTGGGTTTGCCGCAGTTGACCCCTGAAAGCTCAGCACTCTTGCTTTTCAGCTGACAGTTGCTCTTCAGAGCTGGAGATAGAGGACTGCATTACACTGCATCTCTACAGCACAAAGACCAGACATCAATAGAGGTCACAATCTTCATTGTGTGAAATGAAAACAAAATTCAAAACAGTTTGTACAGCTTTAAACCTGAATCTTCCCCTCTTCAATGGTTGGCTGCAGTCCACCCTTTTTACTGACGCTTGCCAAACCATTTTCCTGGAAAAAAAAGAAAGAGGGAGGTCAAACAAGCACTCTTGCTTCTTTGTCCACTTGTAAGTAGAAAATAGGGATGCAAAAAGAGCTTCAAAAGCAGCTTGTTACTTACCGCTCAGGCCAATGTTAGAGGGTCTGCATAATTGGACAATGGAATCTTCATCTGTTGGCCGGCCTTGCCCCCAGCGTCGTACCACGTCCAGTCTCTGAAAATACACAACTGACACAAAATTAGTACAAATTCAAAACAAACACATAAATCAAAAAAATTCATCAACATTACAACAAAGTTAATGGAAGAAGAAGCTTGTAGATCAAGACAGTTACAATGTGGAAGGGCATAAATGAATTTAGGGGTTGGGATGGTTAGTACTGTTAGATTAAGGGAAGTGGATGGGAGACAGGAAAGAGACAGAAAAGAATAAATTCAAAATCTTCTCTATTAGCCTTCTTGGTGGCAAATAGGATCCTGCTCCCTGCCACTTTTGCTGGGCTCTGCTGGGCTGGGCTGGGCTGCTCGCCTTGCTTACTGTCAATTGAGAGTCAAAAGGTCACAAAATGATGCATCAACATTACCCTAAATCTGGAAATTTTTATGTCGATTTCATTTTGGGAAACTGGGTCAAAATGCTATTGATTAATTTTTACGTTTAAAATTTTGGAATACCTCTAGTTTGTTTGTTTACATTTTCTTACTGTTAGGATATTGAATTATTTTTAAAAAAAATATTTTTGGGAATGCATTGAACTCACGAATTTGCTAAAAATTTATCTACAGCTAAAATTTTCAGATTAACGTTAAAAGAGAAGGACAAATCTCATCCAAGTTTGCAAGAAATAGAGTTAAAATCTTACCACATCATCTTCTGATGGCTGCAGTTGGCATCCATGATGGAGAAAACCTCCTACTCTTCTGTTGCTAAAAAAGGCAAAAGCAGGACATCAGAGTAACTTCAAAGTGTTACCAAAAATTCTCCAAGTGCAATGTTCAGATGTCTTCAATAAAACAGGCACAAAGTAATGAATTAGTAACGACTAAAATGTACACATTGTATCTTACCCTCATGTCTGGGATTGGCCGCAGTCCCTCGGCAGGAGACAGTCTGCTCTTTCTTTTGGGGAAACCAGGTCAGTCTAACCTACATCTGTTAACAAATATGTTGTATACGTCAAAACCAAAACAACACTCTCCCATCACAGAATGAGAAACAAAACTGCACAGAGTGCATGAGCACACAGGACATGTCTTCTTACCTTCAGAGCTTGGGTCGGTTCACTCATCCAGGAACTCTTAGTTGCACTCCTTCTGCCAGGCCTGAGTGTGCACTTCCTCTGGAAATCCACAACATCTTGACCTGTTAACACCAAAGGTGGAGAATCAAAAAAACCCTGCAAAGACTAATGATAAGAAGAGATCAAGATTGAATAGCACAAAGAGTGTCAGGCGTGCACAAATATTACCAACCTTGGGTTTGGCACAGTTGACCCCTGAAAACTCAGCACTCTTGCCCTTAAAGGGACTATTTGCTCTTCAGAGCTGGAGATAGAGGTCTGCATAACCCTGAATATCTACAGTACAAAACCAACATTAATAGAGTTCAAAATCTTCATTATGAAGGAATGAGAAAAAAATTTTTTTTTAAACCTTTAAACCTGAATCTTACCCTCTCTTCAATGGTTGGTCAGTCCATCCCTGCACTCCAGAATACTGCTGTACGTCACAGTGGGACAGATGCTTGCCTAACCATTTTCCTGAAAAACAAAAATTTAGGCAGGTCAAACAAGCACTCTTGTTGCTTTCATCAAGTTATAAATAGAAATAAGAGATCCAAAAGAGCTTCAAAAGCAGCTTCTCACTACCTTCGGCCATGTGGGCCGGTCTTCATAACTGGACAAGGGAAATCTTCATCTGTTGGCCGGCCTTATCCTCCAGCGTTAAGTCCCAGTTCTGAAAATACACAACTGACACAAAATTAGTACAAATTAAAAACAACAACAACACTACAACAAAATTAGTAAAAAAGAACTCATCCGGGAAGGACATAAAGGAGTTTAGGGGTTGGGATGGTTAGTGATGTTAGATTAAGGGGAGTGGATAAAGACAGGAAAGAGACAGAATAGAATAAATTCAAAATCTTTCTATTAGGCATCCTTAGGATTTGGGTCCTTCTATCTGCCACTTCTGTTGCCTCTGCTGGGCTAGCTGGGCTCTACTTGGCTGGGCTCTGCTGGGCGGGGACTGCTCGCCGTGCTTCCTGAATTGAGAGTCAAGAGGTCACAAAATGATACGTTAACATTAATTGTCAAGAGTAAAAGCTCATCAAAGTTTGCAACAAGTAAGTTTTAATCTTACCGATCTTCTTACGATGACTGCATTGGGGTCGGGTTGGGGGGAAAAACCCCCTACTCTTGTGCTAAAAAGGGAAAACAAGACATTTCATTAAATTCATAGTGTTATCAAAATTTCCCCGTGAAAGCTAGATGACTTTTATAACACAAGTGCAAAATCCATTATAATGTGCAAAGTGAAAATGTACACATTGCACTTACCCCACGTCTGGGGTTGGCCCCATCCGCAGAATTCCTGTCCAGGGGGCAGTCTGCTCTTTCTTCGTGCAACCAGGCCAGTCCTACCAAACCTGTTAACAAAGATGTCACATACGTCAAAACCAAAGTAGCACTCTCGCAACACAGAAGAGTAACAGAGACCAACAGAGTGTAGATGACACATGGTATGTTTTTTCCTTCACAGCTTGGGTCGCCCACTTTATCCAGGAACTCTTTATCCTTCTGGCAGGTGGAGTCCCCCTTCCTCTGGGAAACCAGAACTCCTACCTGTTAACACCAAAAATGGAAAAAGATAAACCTCTTGCAAAAAACAATGAATAAAGCAAAGATCAACAACAAATAGAGGCCAGGCCTGCACAATGTATTTTACCAACCTTGCGTTTGTCCAGGCCACCGAACTCTAAAACAGCTTTTTCACTCAGTCTGATCTTCAGAGCTGCATTAAAGGGCTGCATTAGGCTGCATCTCTACATAGAAAATGACATAAAAGAGTACAATCTTTTTTGGAGTCAAAATGACAACACAAATCAAGACAGTTAATTGGGTTTCCAAAATTTTGTATCCAGCCCCTTGTAGTGATCCATGAAGTTAATTATTTTTAAACAGTAG
>NW_026936072.1:0-6955 GCF_032062105.1 Saccostrea cuccullata | reverse complement strand
GCAGTTGAATTTGCTTTCATCAGTATGTAACAGCATATGAAGTTTGATAAAAAAAATATCTTGAATGGTAAAACTGAGCTAAACACAAATTTAAGATAATTCAAGGTCAAAAGAAAGGTCTAGGTCAAAAATGGTAATGCAGTTGAATAGCTGTCATCAGTATGTATCCAACATGTGATGTTTGATAACAATATCTTAAATGGTATGTTTAAAACTGCGTTAAACATTAATTTAAGAAAAGCGAGGTTAATGTCAAAGGAAAGGTTAAAAAATGTTGATGTCATTGCAAATCTCTCATCAGTACATCATGTATCTATCAGCATACGAAGTTTGATGAAAACATCTTGGATAATTTCTTTGAAACTGAGCTTTGAACAGAGCTAAACACAAAGTGTGATGGAAGGACAGACGGAAGGATGGAAGGACACAAGGCCGGAAGACGGACAACAAACACTATATGCCTCGGCCATATTCATGGTGGAGAATAATGTTGATGTCAGGTGTAATTACGTGTTTAATTAGTTCGCATGCAAAAATATAATTTAAATCAATGACATGCGATGTGCCACTCATGATCATTGCCTGGTTTTTCAGTGGACTGATTTTTAACATTATCAATTTTCAGGAATTTCAAATAAAACATTGTAAAAAGCTTAAAATGAAAAAATAACTGCAGCCATAGACCCATGTAATTTTGAATTTATAATTGTAAAATTTATTTCTTTTGTATTTCTACCTTTTATTAATGTTCCTCGCTTTTCACAGATTTCAAATATTTCCTCGTGAACCTCAAGTCCTTTCGTTGATTTTAACTTTCTTATTTCCTTCATACTTCGCTTGAGTAGACGATTCAGTAGTGTTGTTTTTCCCGCCCCAGCACATCCTACAATCATCCCCCGGGCATGATGGACTTCCTGTACTCCCCCTCTCTCGGCATACTGAACGTACCGCTCCCTGGCTTTCTGGTCCCATTCCAATATTTCCCGTGGTACTTTCACTGTCCATATCACATTCAATGATAAATAATTGTGTAAATACTCAAAATAGATCTTCACATACATTGAAGAAAAAATATCTATTCAAATTATTTCTTTCCTTTCTTTATCATGTGTTTATAAACATACACAATATTTTAATGTTGTAGAAGAATAAGATGAATAAACATGCTCGATCATGCATCGATTCAAAAGCTAAGATTCAAAGATCTCAAGCTCATTGAAATTTGTACGTTTTATCTTTTTTCTCACCATGCAATAGATTATATTACAGAATTATAATTTTTATTACAATACTGTACAATCATTAGAAATTCTTGTTTGAAACAATACTTGATTTCTGAATCTTAGATTAATAATGAATATTCAGTTTCTTTATCGATCAATCATTAATAATTAAATGACAGAGACATGATCAATACTTACAACGTCTACTGATCCTGCCATGAATCCCCCTGTCAGACACGGTACAGTGTGTGATGATGTCCAGCTGTAGTTTGTCTATGAAGAGGTCGTACATCTTCTCCGGTCTGTCCGGTAAATACAGACATCTCTCTCCCTCACTCCTCTTATAATTCCAGGACCGGCAGTATTCTGAGATCACGTCACGTGACGCCGTGGTCAGGAAAAACTCCAGATCACTGTCCTCCACCAGACACTCCGTAACAAAGGCGTACATGATGTCATGTCGGATGTCGTCTGATACAAACGTAACCTCACCATTCTGGGTTTCCATAACATCATCTTGAAGGGATGTCACATCAACATCATCAGACGGAGAAATCCTTTGGTAATACCTTTCTCGTATCTTTATCAATATTGACGTGAACGCCTCCCCATTTACAGTAGCAGTGTACTTGTCACACAACAGTAAACTGTATAGAATACTTTTGTCGACTTCTGGATATTCCTGATACTTGCCTAAAATGAATGAAATCAAAGAGTTAAAGGATTACATGTATAACCGATTACAGGCCTGCGTATTCATAGATTTATCAAGGTATACTTTTCCTATATAGACAATTCTACTATAAACGTTATTGATTTTTAGACGAAAAACACAATTTTAATAAATCAAGAGTCTTTCTAGGATTGCCTTCATAAAAATTATTTTTATACGTTGAGAAATGATAACTGATATTTTTTGTTTATATAAAAAGACTTTAAATAGATTCTCCCCAGTCTGGGAGTATGTAAGATATGAAAGGAAATTGACACGACCCTCCGAATAATAATGACGTGGTAATAGTGCATGGTCAAAAAAAAAGAAACGTTTTTCAATAGTAAAAATTGTTTTGGATATGTTCTACAGCTGCAAATGACACAAAGATATATTTTCTACATTCTGAACCGCGGCTTGCAGCATAGTCTATTCTACCATTGGCATTATTACGTGACCAAGAGGGTATCAGCAGGTGGTTTATTTTGACAGTACTACATCTTCATTTTAAAGACAATTAATTCTTATTATTCATGAATGATCATGGGTATTTTTTTTACATCGATGGATCTATTAATGAGCAAATGCAGTAAATGTTTATTTTAATTCTTTAAAATTATTTATTTTGCTTTGAAAACTGAAATAAATGATTCAACTATTTCACCTTTTAATAACTTGTCGTGCTTTTCTTGCACGGACGCTTTTAAAAATTGTAAAAGATTCTTTTTAATGCTTAATTTTGTTTGCAATCGATTTGATGCTTTGCATCAATTTAACTTGTATGGGTCTGAATTGAATCAAAGTACTGTAAACGTGGTTATATTGACGAGTTGAAAAATTGACGATTTTTTTATTACGAAAATTGACAAGTGTTTATTAATCAAGTGTATCAAATCTTTGAATTCACGGGGATACAAAGGCAGCGTCGGAATCACTAAAATTTAATTTTTGTACAAACTATGTACTATCTAAATAAATTGCCCTCTGGTAATTTGATTTCATTATAAGGTGACAAACTAGGACAAGCACAGCTTGATAATTACGCTAAGTTACGCATGCAGTATTTGATACACTGATTTAGATTCAATGATTTTTTAAAAATGTGATTATATATCATTATGTTTTTATAACTAATTACAACAGAAATTAACAGTGACTTTGATCTTGTTATAAAAGGAAATTTTCATTTAAAGACTGCATTACCCATTTATTTCTTTATTGACAATACTGCAACAAAAACTGGGGCACGGGCGGTCTTATAATGAACATTTCCAATAGGATCAGATGTGTCTGATGCACCTTATATCCCTTACTTTTTAGATGTGTTCAATCGCTCCCGATAGACAAAACGTTTTGCAGGCAGGGTAATGCTAAATAAATTATCTTATCTAATGATCCCCACTTGAAAGTCTTATTTTAATTCAAATACATGTAAAACTATGACATTTTATATTATCATCTTTTGTCTATACATACTCCTGAAACAAAACTTTGATAGAAATTGATATATTGTTCTTTTCAGTTAGAGTGTCGGTAGACGTTCACATGGGTTTAGTTTCTTTTCAAATTAAAATGGGGGGGGGGGGGGGCACGTGCGAACTATATGTAGAACGATGAAGATGTACTTATTTATTTTACTAAAGTACAACACACAATTAATACTGTCGTGTTTAAGTTTGTACTCATTTTTATCTGTTTAGATTAAAATAAATTAATAAATTTTTAATTAACTTAATAAATCGACGTTTCATAGCTTTGTTCGGTATCAAAACCAGTATCATGATTTAACAGTAACACAGTGCTTTTTATTCGTCCAAAATTATTTAATCTGGTATCTGGTATCCAGCCGAATTACATAATCTTTCAACATACAATCGGAAACTCTGTGAAGCACCTGTGTGTAGAAGAAATCGCCTGAGGCGACCCGAGTGTGTACGGTAGCGGGTAAAGAAGACAATAGGTGTCACTGCTGCATTATACAGAAGATTCACTGGAAGTTAGTTACGCAACATTACGGGGCGACTTCGATTCGTACCCGAGTACGTACTCGAGTTACTTGAGTTTCAATCGAACGACCATAGTTACTACTCAAATTACGTCATCTGACCTTATGAACATCTACCCAAGCTAACCCAGCCATACAGTAGGATTACTAGAGTTTCGATGTGGCGGCGTCGAAAGAAAAACCCGAACTGTCGGAATTTTTTTTTTCAAAATATTATGTTTAGCATCGCTAACCTCGAAACGCACTTTCTACATGAAAGCTTTACAATTTATATGAATATATGTTTATTTGATTAGATTTTTCAAGCTTACTGCCCGATTACAGCAGAGAAATAAATTCAAATTCGAAACCAAAAAAGTTCAGAGCTGAAAAAAAAGCATTTCAACTGCAGCAAAAGCTATAGAAAAAATAAACTCAACAGATGATGTCAGAAGGGACCTATTTGCCTGCCTCATAGAGGAAAAAAAACTAATTAGAAAATAGTATAAATATAAACGAACAAGTATGCATGGTTTATAATGTAACAGATTTACTTTTTTCATTTAGAAATATTAAAAAATCAAAAGTTTACATTGTAACTGCAAAAAGTTAAGATTCTCATTCATTTTTTTTCCAAAGTACAATTTTTAAATGGGTACATGGCGTATGCATTATTTGCAGTTCATTAGTGAAATGTTAAAAAATAATAAGATGAAAATAAGGCTTAGAATGAAACAAAATATTCAAGTTATGTTTGTTTTCAAATACAGTGTACTTGAAAGTTTTTAAGCATTGTTCGTAAAATAATTATCTAAATATTCAAAATCTAAGTTTATTGTGTTACAACCTGAATTCCTAAAAATAAAAAATGCGCAAAATTGTCACTTTATTGATAAAATTATCGTACAGTGCAAACATGAACTCCATTATTTTCGCTACCCTTCAAACTCACATGAGTTCGCTTGAAAACTATATGTTTGTGTAAACATCCGGTCATGTGACGTCAACCAAGAGTTAATACTCGGGTACGAATCGAAGTCGCCCACGGCGACAGGTAGACTCTTCTTCAAGACAGTTTGAATTTGATAAATTCAACACCAACACAAACGTAATATAAATATGCAATCTACAATCCTTCAACCTCTTCTTAGATTAAATAAAGATTGTTTTTTAATATACCTATCACCGGGGAAAATAAGTGTCAAACTTTCCGGCAACAATTAATAAAACATAAAAATGCTAACGATGGAATAGCACTTTATTATAAACATAGGTCGGTAGGGTGAATTCTGGAAATCCAAAAATTGCACCCGAACAATCCGAAGCCTAGGAGTTAACTCATTAATAATGATACATGTAAGATATAAATAATAAAATATAACAATAGCAATTAGCACAATTCTGAGCATGAGTGACATATGGCCTAGATGGAATAACTCATGACATGCTGAGTAAAGTGATTAATAATTAATTTCCAGATTCGGAGTTACATAGTAATTAGCATAATTAAAGTTTCTCAAGTTGTTTAAAATAAATACATGTACAGTAAATTAAGAGTATATTTTAAAGTCAGCTGAAACATGTCACTAAAATAGTTTTAGCAAATATCACACCGTGATATACCGACGTAAGCATGGTAAAATAAAATTAACGATTAATGAAAAAGAAGATTGGTGTAAAAACCAAACGGGGAAAGGCACAAATTATTTAAAGATTTAAGCAAAAATAAATGTGCATTACATCCAAAGTTTTGTAAAATTACTGGTTCCTAATATTTTTTGTTAAGTCGTGTTAGTGTGTGTGTCGGAGAGTGGAGTAAGGAATTCGTTTGATTATCAAATCAAATAAAAAATAATTCATAGTATATTTCCTGAACATTTTATCAGTAATTAAGAATAATTAAAAATCAAACACAATTTATGTGCAGCAGTATTATGACAGTAAAATAAAATTAATATCAGCCGGAGTTTAACTATATTCTAAACTTTGCCTGGGTTGATATTGATTTTTTAGAGAGAGAGAGATCTCTAGATCTAGAGAGAGAGAAGAGAGAGACATGAATGGTAACTCGTCACGGAAGATAGTGGGCACCTCCAATTAGCGAATAATCTTAATCTTATGAAAAGAAATTAAAGATGTTAGTGAAACCTGAATCAAATAAATAATGATTACGGGTATAAATTGATCAAATGGACAAAGAAATTTGTATCATTCAAAAAACTTACACATTTTTATAAATAATATTCAAGAACCGGTATACTAGATATTTTTTTTCATGTAACGTGCGTGCATGGGGTGGGGGTGGGGGGGTGGGGGTGGGGCTTATACATGTATGCTAAAGGGTTCGAAATAAATATTTGTGAGCACTGGTTCGACAGACTAATGACTTTCAATTCTCACTGCTTCGTAAAATATTTTACTAGATAAGTCCGCCTTCTGCTTTATTATTATGTTAACATTATAACACCCTCTACGCCTACCTTCTTTAATGAGATGAAATTTAATTTCGGCACATAAAATTAAATTAATTCCAATTCACCGATAGCTACAGGGGAAAAATGGAAGGTATGAAACATGTAATATTTCTGTAAAAATTGAATCATGATTAAAAAATACTTTTAAAAGTTTAACTTAAGTTTAAAAACTAAATAGTGATCTAACCATCGGCAATGTGAATAAACTTATGAACCATGCGTTATCAATCAACCAACCATTCATTTAGATATAATGCTTTAAGAGACAAAATTAACAAGGCATAGTACAAGTTTATATACGGAACACTGTACTGCTCAATAGGGGAACTCCCGTATGAGCAAATGAAACCGGAAATCTTAAACAGGGGTATATAATTATATGACTTGTACAGATGTCCGAGAATATTAGAAAACTGGATTACCTATCAGTAATTATTCAATGTTTAGAAGATTTCCTTTTTTAACTAGAAACAGCTGTCCTGATTGTGAAAAGAAAATCGATACAGCTTTCCCATCGTAAAAACGGGGGGGGGGAGACTCTACATTAAAGTCAGAAATCTGT
>NW_026936071.1:0-6821 GCF_032062105.1 Saccostrea cuccullata | reverse complement strand
TTGTCAGACTGCTTGCTGGAAATACCTATGAAATAAGACACATTATTTGGTATCTACCTAACAGTTGCAGGGCACTCTCCTTATTGTTCAGTCTCTGTGTGACAGGTCCTCCCTCATATAGGTGTTTGTATGGACAATCTACAGTCAAAAATACATAGTAAAATGTTTCACAAATAAAACCATGATACTGAAGCTTATTATAGAAATTTTGATTGACCTCCAAGTCCTACATAGTAATTTTTAGGAAGGCTTAAGGCCATTATTAAAAATATTTTTGTTTGAAATTAAGTATTAATTAACAATCAAAAATTCAAAGTGCTGAAAAATTGATTGGGTAGGGCAAACAAATCATTTTTTATTGTTGGCCTAAAATTCAGTCCTAAGAATTAATTCTCAATATTTTATCATTCTGAGAAACTTGACAATAGGCCAGCAATTTTACCAAAACGTCTAACTCAGATACTATGGCTTAAAAGAAATATTATTTTTGATTCAAAAATATATCTTCCAAACTTTTAATTGAACGAAATTGTAAACATCCAGACCATAAACTTTTGAGGATCCTGAAGTACTTCAAAAAATCCTTATGTAGATGTATTATTCATCACTTTTCTCTTGATAATTATATAACCTATTTGTACATGCCAATACAGGTATATGAAACTTCTTCCCTAAATATCAAAGTAAAGAAATAAAAAAAAAAAGACTTACTTAATTCCCGTAGAAAACCACTGAGTTCCATAACAAAATTGGCAACATCATCAGGGGCTGTAAAGAAAGAAAATCAAATTAATTACAGTCCTTGTAATCAATATACAATGCAATGTGTGCCTAAATGAGATCTCATGTAACTTTTGGGGGCTTGTACTGTATGCTCATATTCAACAAAACAATTAGAATAAAACTTTAAAATTAATTAATAAAACTTTGTATTCCTTGATCAACCTCTCACAAAAAAAAAAACAAATCTGCTCTCAAAACAATAAATTTAAGAAAATAAACAGACAATTGATATTACAGTGAGTTGCATTGATGCTTTCCTCTAAGCCATAGAAGCTCTTCAGCCTGTCTGTAAGCCATGACACCAGCTGTGTGAACTCTGTTGATGCTGGACCCTGATTCACAGCTTCAGATAAAGCAGATGGATCTAGAAGTGGTCCAGTGTACCTTCAAAACAAAAAAATACAAAAATTTAGAACATGCAACTACACTGGAATCGAGAATAACAACTAGGGATTTTTAAGTACTTGGTATCAGTGATTAAATCCAGAGGCCCATGGGCCACATCGCTCACCTGAGCATACTGGCTTGAAAAAAGCACAAATCAGTTTCGTTTTGAAAAGTAGGGCTTGAATTTTAAGGTACGTGAGAATTCTTCCATATCAATAACAATGGCTTTCCTTTCCTGTTCTTGAACAGAAGATTTTTTTGTATATATTTCTTTGTGCCTACTTTAGCCCCCTCAGTACCCCTAGAATCAAGATTTGAACAAATGTGAATGTACACTACCTAATGATACTTCCATATTAATATAAGTTAACATGGCTTTTCTGTTCTATAGAGGATTTTTCCAATAAAAAAAAGCTTTGATCATTTCTTTTGCCCCACCATACCCCAATCCCCACCCCAGGGGTCATGATTTAAACAAACTACATTCTACACTACCTGAGGATGCTTCCACCTAAGTTTTATCTTTCTTGGCCAAAAGGTTCTTGAAAGAAGATTTTTAAAAATACTTTTCCGATATATTCCTAATATGTAAAATTTTGATTCCCTATTGCGGCCCGGCTCTACCCCTACACTGCCTGAGGATGCTTCCAGCTAAGTTTAATATTTCCTGGCCCAATGGTTCTTGAGAAGAAGATTTTTAAAAGATGTCATTAATTCTTACTAATTATTAATTATCTCCCCTTGGAAGAGGGTGTGGCCCTTCATCACCCAATGATACTTTGTGGCAAGTTTGGTTGAAATTGGCCCAGTGGTGCTTTTTAAGAAGTCAAAAAATGCAAAAAGTTTACAGGCGGACAGACGACAGACAAAATGTGATCAGAAAATATCACTCGAGCCTTCGGCTCAGGTGAGCTTAAAAGAATATTGATGACTACCCTAACTGAGGGACTCATCTTCAATATCTGCAGTAAAATAAAATCAATATTAACAGACAGACAGTCACTGAATCAGAACTCGAAATTTGCACAGACACATTACAAATACATGTACTAATTATTTTGAAAAATTACACACCCTACATCTTCTAGGGTATCAAGAATATCATTTTCCATGCTTATTCCTCTTGCACAACCGGCAGAGGAAGTAAGCTTTACGCGAGTGCAACTAATTTCAGCGAATCAGAATGAAGATTTTATTAACTGCAGAATAGAAAAACATGGCATCGCTCAAAGAAATCGTGATTATGTACCAGAGTTTGAAAAGAGAATGGGACAAGAAACCACCGAATTTAGACAGATGCGGAGAATTTCTGACAAAATTGAAGGTGTTCTTTTCATCAGGATTTTTTTTTCATGAATTTACGAGTTGTATTTGACGAAAACTATCGCATTCAGAAAAAGGCTTTATCATTGTTATTTTGGCTCGAATTTTCTCTTTGTATTTTTTTTATGTGGACCAGGGGTCTATATATTAATATATATATATATATTTATATATATAGTATATAGGTCCTTGTGTGGACATTTAAAATGTAAATAATTCTTTTAAATTTGTATAGCCTATATGATTTTTTTTTATTTAAAGAGTTCTAAGAATAATATTACTTAACTTAGTTTTCTGAAAAGTTTGATAAATATAAAGTTGATATTTCTCATATTTGAATTTGATGTATTTCAGGGTGTTCAATTTATAAATCATTAAATGTTACAATAGTATTGGTATTATTACAATGATGTTTTTTTTTATAGATTGCACTAACAGGAGTGACATTTCTGCCAACAAATGAGAGTTCACCATCAAAACAAGAACTTCTAGTTGCAAGTATGTAAATTCCTAATCTGAAAGATATAAACTTTCACATTCACAAGAGTTATTTCCTTTTTGGAACCAGTCTAAGGTCAACCAATGTACTTATCAAAATTACCCATCAAAGTTGTATTAAGGGGGCCGACTATAGTTTTATTGTGTGAATACTACAATAGCGAAACTCTTCATTTTTATACCATATATTACTTACATTAACTTCAGTGTACATGCAATGTTTGGGGGAAATCTACCGTCCAGGTATTTTTGAGGGATTGTCTCAAAATACAGGTACATTTACTATAGGATTATATAGGAAAATGCCAATTTTTAGCACTTTAAAGCAAATTATACAAATACTACAATAGACATTTTGTTCAAACTGTAATATTTGATGAGTAATACTATATTATACAATATATGTAAGAAACACAAAATTCTACCGTCTTGCTACCAGAGGGTGCCTCTCAAAATGCAAAAAATTAGCAAATTTTACTATTACAAATGACCTACTGAGTAATTATCAATTTGGATTCAGAAGAAACCACCGTACCACAGATAATATATTTATCTTAAAAACCCTTATAAATAAATATTTAAAATGGAAGAAACAAAACATTTATGCATGTTTTGTGGATTTTACTAAAGCCTTTGATACAGTTGATCGTACTTTAATGTTACACAAACTATACCAAAAGGGCATAGGTGGGAAATTTTACAATATTATAAATAATATGTACTCAAATACTAAATATTGTTGTAAAGATGAATCTTACTATAGTGAACATTTTATAGCTACACGTGGGGTTAAACAAGGAGATAATCTTTCCCCTATTCTTTTTAATATATTTATTGATGACTTCTACTCACACTTAATTAATTATAACACAAGTCCTCCTGAATTACAAAATATTGAAGTTGGACATTTATTCTTTGCAGATGACCTAATTCTCCTCTCTACTACAAAAGAAGGTCTCCAAAACTCATTAGACTGTCTCTCAGAATATTGCCTAAAATCAAAATTGACTGTTAACTCTGATAAAACTAAAGCAATGATTTTCTCAAATAAGAAAATTGACACAACTCAATATTGTTTTTATTATAATCATTTAATAGTTCATCTTGAACATGAATATAAATATCTAGGAATTATTTTTACTTATAATGGTAAGCTTAAGTATGCAGCTGAACAACTAGCTGACCGTGCAAGAAAAGCTTTTTATGCTATGAAACGCTCTTTACCTTTTCATAATAACTTATCTGTAAAAACTCTTTTAAAATTATATACTTCACTTATTGAACCTATCATTTTGTATAGTTCTGAAATATGGATTTCAGACTTTAATATTAATATAAACAATTGTGATCAACTACCTTTTGAAAAGATACAGCATTTGATATTTAAAGATATTTTGGGTGTTCAGAGAAAAGCTTCAAATTTAGCCATTAAATATGAGCTAGGAACAGTCCCTATTTGTTGCAAAGCTATCATCTCAATGTTTAAATACTATAAGAGACTAAAAAATGTTAAGAATAAAAATAGCACTAGAAATCAAATTCTTATTGCTGCTTCCTTAGAAGATGACAACTTATATAGTAATGGTGTAAAGGATAATTGGCAAAGTCAGATTGAAAAATTAAAAAAGAAACTTAATCTTCCATCATTAGATATAACTGATAACACATTCAGCACCTGCTTGAAGAATTTTTACATAAAAAATGTTAATTTGCAACTCCAGAACATTGAATTCTCCAAATGTGGTAAATTATTATTTTTCAGTCAAATTAGAAAGAATTATGAATTACAAGACTACTTAAAATATCCAATAAATAAAGCTATACGTTCTAAATTAACAAAACTGAGAATTTCTGCACATCCCTTGGAAATTGAAGTAGGCAGATATTCAAAGCCTTGTATCCCAAAAGAATCGCGTTTTTGTCACTATTGTAAAACTATTGTAGAAAGTGAAATACATTTCATATATGACTGTCCCTTATATATAGATTTGCGAAAAAAGTACTGTTCTTTGAACATCTGTAATTTAAACGATAACATATTGAAAGAAAATCATTGTAAAGTATTATGTAATCCTGACAATGCAGTTCATTCTAGAAGGCTGTGTGAATTTTTATGTGAATGTTTTGAATTGCGTTCCAAAAATAAAGCACAATTATAATATATATGTTTAATGCATATATTAGCTCATCACTGTCCATATTATACTGCTTGCATAATGATTATGTTTAATCTTCAAGTTGTTATACTCTGCATAGTTGACTTCACTGATCCATACACTTGCATGTATGTATTTTATTACTTGTCTTTTATATGTAACATGGTTGTATGCCAACATGTTTGGTGAATCAATAAAGAAATTGAAATTGAAATTTTTATAGAGTATTACAAAACATGACGTACACAATGGATTCACATGAGAACATAATAAAAATATTGGATATATACTCAAATTTCTATGTTTTAAATTTCAAGAGCGTATGTTTATTACTTTTTCTTTAATGATATTTTTATTACCCCTTTCTTTAAAAGCTACAGATTACCATAGCGTCAAAAACACACTGCAACGACGTCACCCTACCTATCAATTGCAAAATCGGTAAAAAAATCAGTTATATCAAATTGTAATTACATTTTTATACCTAAAATTTTTTAATTTTGTTTAATTTTAATAATTTAGCGAAAAAAGTTGCATTAAAACAGTAAATACGCTTCATTTTACTATGATGCGCGAAATATTGTGCAATGGAAACTATAGTCGGCTCCCTTAAAACAGGTCTTTTTAAGTAGAAAGATAAATAAATTTGGTTATGGTGAATTTATTTATATTTTTCTGCATCAAATTTACAGTCTTGTGCATAAAAGTCAAATATTAAAACTTTATTTCTTTACTTATACTTACAAACATGTTTTTCTCTTGAAGGAGATATTCTGGAGATTGGTGCACAGTGGGCAATAGCAAAACGAGACATCCCAGTTTTTGAGCGATACATGGCCCAGTTAAAGTCTTACTACATGGACTACAAGTATGATATTAACATTTTTTGGATAATATAACCCTACACAATAAGTTACAGAAACATAAATAATATGAGAAGTATGTTATAATATGAAACATCACTCAAACAAAAAAAATATACAGTCAAACCTTGTTATCGGTAACTGGAAAGGAGCAAGAAAACGGAGAGATATCCAAAGATTAAAGATACTTAAAAAGGTGATTGGGACTTCCAAATCACTTCAACAAGGTATTCGAAATATCAATTGACCTTCAATATTCAAGATACAAAAGTTCAAATTTATATAAAATCAGAGTTCTTGAAATCTTTTTTCCGCTGTCAGTCATTTGGACTGACTGCCATGTGAAGTTTGTCAGTCCAGACAGATTTCTATCAGTCCAAAAAAACTTAAAATAAAAAGATGAAAACTTTGTTCGATTTTATTATCAATACATTGTGCACCCTGTGTCAATAAACACTGCACACTTCATGCTGATTTGATCTTCAATTTTCTTTGAATTATCTCGGGAGTTGATTTTCTTCATAGGTTTTTAATCTAGATTGATTTTCTCACTTGGCTTATCGGTTGAACAACAGTATTAAATTCTGCTATATATATTCTTACCAAAAATGCGCAAGTTTGAATAGATGTAATTAAAACAAACTTCTGAGAAATTTCCTTTTCAGATCTTGTAAAACTCTTCTTATAAAGATTTTGGTACCAAAAAATACATACTGTATACAGGGAAATTTTCGCCCCCGTTTTATTTTCGCCCCTTTCGCCCTCTTCTCGAAGGGGTAAATTTAAGACGGAGCGAATTGAAATTACACAG
>NW_026936070.1:0-6977 GCF_032062105.1 Saccostrea cuccullata | reverse complement strand
CTACATTCTCTGGTTGAGTGAACAGGATAAAGTTTTTGGTGCAGGTTTCATTTTCAAGATACTATGAGCCCTAAAACGACCAAACTTGCATGGAATGTACATATTAGTATGCATATTACCAGAATTACTTCAGATGCTAAATCTGACCTACATTTTCCAGATGAGTGAGCAGGTTAAAGTGTTTAGTGCAGGTTTCATTTCTAAGTTAGCTATGAGCCCTATGATGACTAAACTTGCAAGGATGATACATCTAGGATGCATACTACCAGACTTGCTGGATACTGAATCAGACCCACATTTTCCGGATGAGTGAACAGTTTTTTGAGCAGTATTCATTTTTAAGTACCTAAGAGCTCTTAAATGACCAAACTTGCATGGATGATACATCTAAGGTTGCATTCTACCACCTACTCACCTACATTTGGTTCTGAATGAGTGAAAGGGTTAAATTTGTATGAAGGTCTCATTTCTAAGTAACTAACAGTCCTATGTTGTGAAAACTCGCATGGATGATATATCCTAGGATGCACACTAATCACAAGACGAAAGACCACCTTTAAGCAATCGCATAATGGTAGCTTAATGGTGACTTAATGGTGGCTTAAAGAAGTTAATTCCTTTAAGCCACAGTTAAGCTGCAACTTACAGGTGCTTAATGTCCAAACTTCATTAAACTATCATTAAGCCACCATTAAGCTGAACTTAATGGTGACTTAATGGTCAAATTTAAACCTTTAAGCATCTTATATAATAATAAAATCTTTGAACTAACTTTTAATTGTTTTAATATCATTTACGCAAAATCTATTCCAACTCATAATTTTGTTTCGATCGTAATTTCTACGAGTTTAACAACATGCATAAACCTAATCACTGAGAACAAAGTTAGCTAATAGCCACAGGGGCTTGCTCCCAGTGTCTAATAATTATTCTTTTTTAATTATTTACAGTGATAATAAAACAAGACATCTTTTATCAGTACCGTGTATTTTTTTTTTAAATAAATCATTATTACATGCGTTTTTGTTTTTTTTTTTGATTTTTAAGGTATATGATTTTTAAAAATAAATAATTATTACACGCCGGGAGCAAGTCCTTGTGAAATATCTTAAATTTTCAATACCCAAAATCAATTTGTTCTTAAAATTATCTTTATCCATGAACACAAAATACATATTACTTTTTTTTAAATGGTGTCTATATTTCATGTGTTAAAAGAAACAGTCCGCTACAGAATTCACGGGAATATAACTTTAAGTCTTTTATCTCATGAAAAAAAATCGCTGTCTTTATTATTTTTTTAGAAGGGGAGGGGGGGCTACTGGTATACAAATGTTTAGATTTCAAAGATTGAATTTTACCAGGGACCTATCTATAGGTCCCTGCTTCTTCATCATGAATAATTTTAATGAATTCGTTAATTTTTTTTTAAATGCAGCGGTAAGTATCTGTCAAAATCTAGTCCGTCTTCAATGATTGTTATTTCAAAATCTGTTTCAGTAGAACCGCCGAACAGACTAAACATGACATCCGACCAGATTTATACACATTGAGAAACGGGGTAAGATTAACAGATTATCAGTGTACAGTACACCGACTGGTCAGACAATAGACCTTAATTTGGTGTCCCCCGTCCTCGGTTAACAAACAGGAAACTATACACACACAACGTACACTGACAGATTTTGATGATCAATTATTTTTACAAAATTATTAAATTTAACGCAAGCATATAACACATTAAAAATTATGATTCATCGTAAAAAGTCAATTATTTTGATACCCATTATAATACAAAAAGAATTGAAATTGGATATGATATTCTAAAAAAAGTTTTTGTAAACGTAATTAACCAGCTAACTCTTACGCGAGGATTGTCACTAAATTGTGACACAGAAACCGTTAATATCCGCAGTATATTAAAAAAAATAATAGTAGAATCTGTTTTTTCGTCTTTCTTTTTCGATGATAGATTTTTGTGTTTTATGTTTTTTTGTGTTTTATCTATAATTAATCTATTTTCAATCATAATTTAATGCTTACATGTATAAAATTTTCAAATAACAGAGCGAAGAACTCAATCACATTACATCAATCTAAAAGCCGAAATCAATGGTTTAGAAATATCAATGTGATGTAAGCCTTTCAAAAAGATCCACAAATAAAATTGTTTATAATGTGATTAATATATCAATTCAAAACTTTTGGAAACGTTCAACAAAATACAAGTAAATACTTTTACAGGTCCAAACAAATTTTGAAAAAAATAAAGGTTAAATATTTAATATTTTCCTGTCTTATTAAGAGTGGCGACAGCCTACTTGATAAGGCGTTCGCCTTGCAACCCTTAGGTCATGTCATGGGTTCGCGTCCCGTCTCAAACTTGCTTCAGATGCTGGATTTTAATTAGTTTTCATGATGAAGAACTAGTTTGAAGTTTTTATATAGGTCTATTCCAAAGTATCAAATCAAAATTGCATAAATTTTGCATTTTTGGATGTACACTTTTTGTTGGTTAATTGTGTGACTTTGCCTTACTTAAAGACAACATTCGATGAGGTGAGCTCTGTAATCTCTGATTACCTATGTTTCCAGTTATCTATCGAATAAATTACTAAACAAAC
Organism: Saccostrea cuccullata; assembly: GCF_032062105.1. NCBI lineage: Eukaryota > Metazoa > Mollusca > Bivalvia > Ostreida > Ostreidae > Saccostrea > Saccostrea cuccullata. The sequence goes on along the minus strand of NW_026936070.1, from coordinate 4,353 downwards.
TTTGTAAATTAATTAAGTGATGTATTTCAGACTTAGTTTTAATTATGGTGACAACGCAGAATGAACGTATGTGAAATCTGCATTGGAAAAATATCAATGATTTCTCAGACATGATTCGTGCTTTTCTTAATTTTTCCCAGTCTAGCTTTAAATAAAATTTTTATACATATATAAGCTTAGGTTTTTTTAAGCAAGAATCGAGACAAATACAATGATTTAATATCTAGACTTTATTAGTCTTGTATATATGAATAGATCTACATAGGAAAAAAGAGTTATGTACATCAAGAAAATGCGTAATTTGATACGGTTAACTGGTTAATCGGTCGGAACGTCTTGCTCTTAACCGATTAGCAATTCTGTATTTGATTGCCATCCCTACTTAATATCAAACATAGTACGTTACTTGCTGGCCTGTGCTTTACTACCAGATAACAAACTTCGAAATTCAAATGAATATGCAAGGTAATTTTATGTAAATATGTAACATTTTTCTGTTTGCATAACTTTGGCTGTGGTCAGATACCAAATTGTCGACATTTAAGCCATAAAAAAAATTAAAATTAAGTGAAAGCTTCCTAAACATAGTGTAGATTCAAATTTGTTAAAATCTTTAACCTGGGGGTTGTAAAAAAAGCAGGATTTTTGTTGGAGGAAAGGCAGTGTCAATTCAGGGAAAATCCAAACTGTCATTCAAATGCTTCTTTTAATTAAGTGAATTATATGTACGTGTGATTGTTGACAATTGAATCATTTTTTTCACCAAGAACAATCAATAAGATGACACTATAATATTGTACAACTAAGCCTTTCAAGAATTTTTTTTAGAGTACGCATGTATATTATTTAATATATAAAAAGAATAATTGCATAAGAAGTTGGGGGAGGGAGGATTTAACACAGTTTCTATTTGCATTTGTTGCATAAAGTACGCCATACCGCACTCATTTTTACTGATAAAGGAGTGGGCTTTACATCAGATATACACGTTATATCAAAATGAATCATTAGATGAGGTATTTAATTATATAAGGAGCATTATTTTTTAACCATCCTCTTCACATGATGTAAAAAGAGGTTACATAATTAAGCATGCATATATCAGACACTTATTTAAATCAATTTCATGTACATAGTTTACATCTCTTTCATAATACAATATATTACAAAATAGGATTACTGCATTGAGAACATTTAATAATGAAAAGATTCTCTTTGTCTTTATCTGTTTGGCAGGCCTAAAAAATTCCTTCAAGGACAAGAAGACGATATTACAGTAACTGTAACAAAATTGGTGGTACCTTGTGGAATGATCGTTATTAATTTTGTTATCGAAGTTTTCTCAGGTTTATATTTTGGCTAGCTAGGTCAATTATGAATTCAAGCAACCAAACTATTGGAAATATTATGATTATTAACATTGAGTCCCCTTACTAAAGTTTTGAAATTCATTGCCCCTTGGTCACAGGTTCTTGATGAGGGTGAATCTCCATAGATCATAATAGTGAAAAATGCTTCAATTCTTCAAAAGTCCTTTCTCCCTTGTATAAGCTGAGACAAATAAAGAATATAAGATATAAGCAAGGTTGCCTCTTTCAAAACTCCTAAATCCATAGCCCCTGGGTCAGGGGTTCTATTGTTAGGGGTTGGATCTAGTAATGCATCAGTTCTTTTTATGCATATACAAATAAGTGTTTGGTTTCGATGAACAAGCTAAGAGTACTTCTTTATAAATTCTGAGGATTTTGATTTCAATGAATGGTGTTGCCATGATTACTAAAAACAGACATTTCTGTGAAATACTTTCAAAAGGCTACTCCTCCTACAGTTTTGGACTGATTTTAAAAAAAAAAACGCCGCACACAAATAGACAGCACTAAGATATGTAATTCTGATTATCGGTTTTGATTTCCTTAACAGCGTTGCCATGGTCACTAAAATGCTTATTCTCCCACAGTTTTGGTTAGATTTCAATATAGTTTGGCATATATGAATAAGATGCTTAATTCTGTAGTTTTTTATGCCCCCATAAACAAAGTTTTGGGGGTATTAAGTTTTTGTTGTGTACGTCCGTCTGTCTCTCTGTCTGTCTGTTTGTCTGTTTGTCCACAAAAACTTTAACCTTGCCCATATTTTTGATTTAGTGGAGCTATGACTTTCATATTTCACATGTGTATTCCTTGAGACAAGACCTTTCTTAGGGTACCACCAAATTTGACCTTTGACACCCTGACCTTGGAGTTTGGCCCACTTTCACACAAAAATTCCGAACTTTTACTTTGGCCATATGTTTTGAACAGTAGATACCAGTACAGTTATACTTAACATATATATTCTTTGTTAAAAGACCTTTCATTGACCCTTTGACCTTGACCTTTGAGATTGACCTACTTTAAAAAAGCAAACCTTAACCATAACTTTCAAAGAGTTATACTTTTCATACTTTACTTATTTGATCCTTATGACAAGACCTTTCATTTATTTACAAGAAGTTTGACCCTTTGATCTTGACCTTCGAGTTTGACCTACTATTTAAACAATTGAACGTTGGCCATAACTTCTGAACAGTTAGGGCTAGGGCTGTCCTGCTCTACAAAAGTATTCTATGTGGAAAGACCTTTTATTTGATACTAAAAACATTGACCTTTTGACCTTGGAGATTTTTGTACTTATTAAAACACTTTAACATTGGCTTACTTTCAAATTTCACAATTGTGAGAATACCCTACTTTTGGTACCAATTAATTAAATCTGCATTTAAGAAAAGCTTAATCTTTGCTATTTTGCCATACGGGGACATAAGTATTTCACAAACACATCTTGTTTTTTTTGCTAAGATTCTTCAAAGATTTTTTTTTATGTTTATCAACTTTTACAAAATACAGTTTCATCAAAATCCTTTTTTTATCAGAACGGCCGAGTTTGTTCTGCTGTGGTTTTCAAGCATTTATTGTCCACATTATGCGACCACAGAGTAATTTGTATTATAAACCAACGACAACGTATCAACCTTATGTCGCTAGTTTATTACAGTCCTACACTCTTGAACCATTTCGTTAATAAAATATATCATGGCTAATTTAAAAGTTAAAAGTGGTTCGGTGGATTTAATAGCCATTCTCTGTAACCACTTAAACTTCGTTGCCACGCATGGTCACTAATGGTAGGTGTTACATGCTTAAACTCAATTAACGGCTTAAGAAAAACAATGAAAATGTTTGACCTTAAGTATATAAGTATAAGCAATATTATTCTATAAATAACTTTTATGGTTGCCATGGTAACACAGTGTAACCATGCAAAACCAGTAACTAAGATTGGGTTAATGCTACTGTCTTGAGGAAAAACATGAAAATTCTAGACTGGCAAATATGCATCCTTAGGACCTTGCAACACCAAAACCATAAGAAAAATTGGGTATAATTGCTACTTTGCAGCGTTTCCATGGAAACAAAGTACCAGTGAGTAAAAGTAAATTATTTTTCGCTGCATCAAGAATTAAATTGCCATTTAATCAAGAAACAAATTAAAAGACTCAGCTTGAATAGTAATTATCTGTTAGAACTGATGTTGAATATCATATATTGATAAAATTTGATGAAGAAAACAACACTGTTGCTATGGTTACCAAGAAGGGAAAATGTTCGATTTTGTGAACTTAATATCAATATTAATCCCTGTATGCCAACTTCTTGCATCCACTTAGAGATTGGATGATAGTCAAAATTAAAAGTCAGGTTAGCTGTTAATAAATATCAATCATAAAAGTTTTGGGAATCTACATTTAAGGGTACGTATCCAAGGAAAGAAAATATTTTTCAGGTTTTAATCATATATTTTCTGCTTATTTCCATAGCAACACTCTATTTAACAAATCTAATCTGAATTTTTCAAAATGGGAAAACTAGGAGCACACCAACATCTTTAAAAATTGATCATTAGTTATGAGGAAATGTGCTTTTTTTAAAGATAGGATCAGATTTAAATATACAGAGTGTTACTTTGAAAGCTCTCTGTGGTATAAAAACCTTGGCAACCATTGCCAACCAAAATGAAATATCGTATTTTGTTTTTGGTATATCTTTCAAGGCTCTTTTTTCTATAATTTGGTCACATTTCATCATGTAATTGCTTTTTATTTTTACGTGTATAACTTTATAAAATTCAATGAATATTTCTTTTTTACTTTTGAATACTTTGTTACCATAGTTACGAATGTAATAGTTGATTTACCAAACATGTTTATCATTGCATTTGAGACCTCTGACCTTCAACCTTTGGAAACAGTCATTGCCAATTGTTTGCTTTGCCGCAAATGTGAACTATGGGGCTTTAAACATGTTAAAAAATGCC